>NC_133621.1:313394933-313634933 GCF_048593235.1 Sminthopsis crassicaudata | reverse complement strand
AGTCCATGCGCTAAGTCCTAAGGCGTCTCCTGGCTCCCCCAAAGCTGACATTCTCTGCTCTCAGATCTCCCCCAGACCGGCCAGTCTGGGTTCCCGTTTAAGACGGCAAAGCCCCGCCAGGTGACTGCTTGTTCTCCTCCCTCCTGATGCAATTAGAATCTCCAAGGAAAGCCGTTCTTGCCCTGGGACATCTCGGTGTGTTTAATTTATAGATCAAGCACTTCTTCCCAGAGATCTCCAGGGACCGTGTGCACACGTGCAGACACACACACACTCACACTCACACACACACACACACACACACACACACACACACACACACCCCTCTCTTTTTCGGGCACAGGACCACTATGGCGGCCAGTGAGGTTCGGAGCAAGGGGCAGAGGGGTCTCCGATGCTGCCTGGGATGGGCGGCCACGCTGAGCAGTGAGCTCGCGGAAGCTTCTTGGAGATTACTTCCTTTGTGGGTCCCCAGCCCCTCTCAGGATCCCTCCGCGCTCTGAAAAGAACTTCTCGTCTAATGGGGCCCCCCAGCTCCCTTCTAGGCCCCTGCCACCCCTCCTACCACGTCTCCATCTTCCCTGCCGCCAGAGCTGGGCATCATTTCTGGCCCCTCCCTGTCCCTCATCCCCGCACCAATCAGCTGCCCGATCCTATCAACCTCACGTGGGATGGAACTTAAAGACCAGGAGCTTACAGTCGGGGTTCTTCTGTGCAGGCTCTCCTACCACGGAGGAAGGCAGAGCCTCGAGGCTACTAGCAGTCGGGGTCCCTTTAATGTCAGGTCCAGCGCCCCGCCCCCACTCCCCTCCCCCACATGATCGCTCTAGGCAGACCCTTTTGCCCCGACGCTTTTAATCCATCCCCAACTCCTGTTCTGGACGCTTTCTTGACCATCTGTCCTTCGCTCCGGACTATCTTCCCGAGACACTCTCTCTCGGAGACCTTCCGTAACTCCCTATAGCTCGGAGCCCGGTCCAGATACCTCGAGGCCGGCAGACGCCCCTTCCTCAATCGAGCTCCACCCCACCCCTATCTTTCTAGCCCCTCCCGCCCCTCCCCAGCTCCAGGGCCTGCGGGACTTGCTCCCCCTCCCGCGTCAGCCGGAGGAAGCAGAAATCCGCCTCCACTTTCCACAGAGCCCCTCCCTCGGCAGGACCGATCCCGGCCCTTCGGGGATTGGCTGCGGGCGGCAGACCTTACGCCCACGACGCCCGGGGGCCACGGGCTTCCCCCTGGGCAGCCCTGGGCAGCCCTGGGCAGCCCCGGGCGCGGGAGGCGGGGGAGGAAAGCCGGGATAGAACGAGCGCTTCCCCCTGGGCGCCGCACCCGGCTTCCCAGGCGCTCCCCATCGGCGACCGCGCCCCACCTCGGACCGTTCCCCGGCCGGCCTCCATCCGCACTGCCCCGATCCTTGTACCCGCCCGAGCTCTGCCCCGCGTGCGGCCTCCTCGGCCTGTCCTTTCTGCTGAGAGCCAACCAGGGCCTCCAGAGCCTCGACCTCCCACAAGGGACCTGCCCGAATCTTGTTTCGGAAGTCCTGACTGGGCCTCGTGGCCAGCCCTGCAGTCTGCGGTCGGGGGCTGGATCGAGGGCCCACCTGGGCCACTAACCAGCCCCGTGAGCTTTGGCAAATCTCCAGTTCCCGGAGCCTCGGCTTCCTCAACCTTAGAATGAGATCTAGCTTTCATTTCCTCCCGTCTTCAAGTCACAGAACCTCCTCTGTAGGTAAGCCTCAGCCTCCTCATCTGTAAAATGGGTGACTAAGCATATCATGTCTGATGTCACAGGTTGTGGTAAACAAAGCGAGACTAGAGCGCTCAAACCCTGGATCCTTAGAAGGAGCTCACATGGGAAACAGGCGTCCAGCTTGGGGCTAGAGCCCTGCCCACCCGGCTGCCAGTCCTCGGCTCTCATGCCACCTGTCCTGACAGCCCGTCCCAGCACATCCTCTGTGAGAGCCCCCAAGGGGCAAGGGACCCCAAGGGCCACTGGTCTTACCTGCTCAGAGGCTGGAGGAGTCTGCCAGAATCTTGGTCAAGGGGAGCCTGGGAGAGTTCAACCACACTTACTGAGGCTCACACTGGCCCTAGAGGGGAAGGAAAGGTCAGGCCTTGGAGACAAGGAAACACAAAGAGGCCCTTCTAAGAAAAGTGCATTTTACTGATGCAGCCCAGAAATGTGAGGAGAAAAGTCCTCTTCCCCTCCCCTATGTAACCTTTTCCTGTAACAAAAGAAAGAGGAAGGGAGGGAGGAAGGGAAGGAACAAGAGAAACAGGAAGGGAAGGAAGGATGAAGGTAAAACATCAAATCCCATGATCCCGTTTGCTGTGTGACTGCTCTGGTCCCCTCACTGCTTGGGGCCTCCAAGGTCTCAGACATACACTGACAAGTCAGACTTGAGGGTCTGTGAGGCTCTGGCCCCAGGAGGCTGGGAAGGTGCAGGGAAAGGACCCTTCCTTATCTGGCTCTGGCCCCATCAGGGGCCTGCCCATGGCTTGGGGCCCAGCCTCCTCACGGCAGTGGACATTGCAGAGGTCCCTGGGTCTGGCTCCTTTTTCTCACATTTCTCATGTCCTCAGACACGATTTCTTCATGCTCAGAACCCTCATGCACTCCTGCCTGGTGAATTAAGATTGGGATGGAGTGGCCAGGGCAGCAGCTGAGCAGTCCTGGGTCACTTCTTCCTTTCCCGCCTGTGACAAGAGGGCAATGGGGGAGGCTGGGTAGCCCAGGAAGACACGGGGACTTGGGAGAAGTGAGCCCCAGCCTCCAGGCAGAGTGGGAAGCTCCGTGTATGTGTTTTTGGGGAGCTGCCTCCTGGCCCTAGGATGGGAATTTTGAAGCCCAAGCCGAGGCCCTGTGTGCCCACAGCAGGTAGCACTGGATGGGGCCGTTCTCTGGGAGACAGAGGGACAATCGTTCCCTATGTCCAGTCTCAGGCCTCCCTAGGGGGAGGGGGATGGGAGGGGAACATCTTCCAAGGAGGCCCAACCTCCTAAAATGGAGGCAAGTGGGGGCACCTTTTATATACTGAGGAGGTTCCTAGAACCATCTATTTGAAATAGAAAAGGGGCATTACATGCCAAGGAGTGCAAGTGAGCAGGAGCTTTAGACAGGGAGGGTCAAAGCTGAGAGGGGCCTGAGAACAGGGAATGGCAGGACTGGGAGGGGCCTGAGAACAGGGAATGGCAAGGCTATGAGATGGCAGAGCTGGGACATGAAATATGGAATGTTAGAGCAGAAAAGCCTTGGGACACATGCCATGGATCATCATCCCCAGGTGATACACAGCAGCCCATTCCTCAGCCTCCGAGCCCATTTTCATTGTGAAATGAGCTTACCAGAGGGGGTCCCCTAACTCAGAGGGCTGAGGGGAGGTCGGGCTGCAATGTGAGTCAATTGCTGGGGAACTCAGCTGGCACCGAGGGGCAAGAAAAGTGAACTCATTTGGGCTGAGAGTGAATCAGTCAGTCCTTCCGTTTCCCACGGGGCTTTGTATGCAGTTGTTACTTAATTCATGCTTACCAAATTGCAGTGATTGTCTCTGAAATGACACATGAGCCAGAACCAGCAAACTAGGGGATCTCTTTGGAAAAAGACTTGAATTCTGAGGTCCTGAGTGACACAAGGCCTTAAAGCTCAGGCAAGTTCAAGAAGTCCAGAGAACAAGGCCAGAAGGATCCAGGCTTGAGGGATAAGCAGGGGCCTAGTGTCCCCAGCTTCCAGAACCTGCAGAGCCTTTGTCCCTATAAAGGGGATGACTGTACAAAGGGATGGGTCTGCTGCCCACTGTTTTGTTAACCGGCACGTGGAACTTTGTACTCAGCCAGGGGACTATGGACAAGATGGAAGGTATCTAGGGGAGCGTGGTACTCATGCCTGTCCTCTCCTCCCTTGGCTTCCTCCAGAATTGAGACCTGTCATTCCTTGGCCTGTGCCCCTGCAGAGGGATACTTCCTAGCCCCTCAAGAGGGACAGTGTCAGACCCCCTATGACAAGAAAGCCTTCCCTAGCCCTGGCCCACTGACTGTTCTACATCTTCCCCCTCAGGCTCATGGCCTCGATGCACTTTGCAACCCCAAGTCCTAATCCAAAAGCCAGCCTGGTAGGATTTGAATCCAAAGGCTCAGGCTCAGACTCTCGCCCCCTGCCTCCCCTTCCCTTTGGTGTTGTCCCAGCCTCATGGCTAAGGTAGACTTAATAGAAGGATTGAGAGGTAATCATACTTGCTTGTATGATGACTTTTCCTGGATGGGCCGCGTGCCTTAGTCTGGTCTGACTGCCCCCTCCCCTAGCTCTGGGCTTCCTCTCTCTTAGTTCTAGTGGGGTTCACAAGGAGGAGCATAAGAGCATGGGTAAAAGCGTCCTCGTTTCTCCCCGTGGCCACTTCTGCCACATCGTCAAGGTCTGAAAGAGTTTGTTGTCAACTGGTGAATTGTGTGGGTTTCCTGTATATGTCAGAAAATAATTTCCTAATCCTCCCACCACCAGAGCTCAGGATGCTAAGTGAAGGGCCTCTCGGCCCTGAAAGAAGGGTTGCTTGAATAGGGCAGACATTAGGATCCCCCCATGCTCACACTTTGGATCCACCTGAAAGCTTTGGGGATAGTGTCAAACTGACCCCATACATGTACCTAATGTTAGGGGAGGACTTCGGGATTAGCCAAGCCTGAATATCTAATTCCACTCACGGGAGGACTTCAGGAGCAGCCTGAGCTCTGATATCAGGTGAGGAATGATGAGGCAAGACTCAGGAAGATGTTCAAGCAGGAGTCTGCTTATTCTAGGAAGCCTTCCACTTAATATACCCTATTGCTTATGTAACTATTCAGTACTGTGCATGCACCAACTAGTTATTATGGACTTCAGTATAACCCTGCTTCAAGTAGGCACAGGTGATCACACCCACCCTGACTTCTCAGGAAGGTGAAGTGCCCTTGGGGGGGGGGGGGGTGAGCCAGACCAAATACAGGCAGTAAGGCTCCTTACTGGACTAAAGGGTTTTATATATCATCCAGAGTTCCCCACTATCTGCGGCCCTCAACAACTTAACGCCGTGGAAAGTACACTTTAGCCAGAGAAGCTCAGGACCAGGAGCACTGGATTGGACATCTCAGGATCATCAACTGAGACTTGGAAGGGAACCTCAAAGGTTCCCTCCTCAGTGCTCCTTATTCAGTGAAACTGTTCTCTCCAGTGTTACCAATTATCTCTTCACTGTCAAATCTAATGACCTTTTTTCAACTCATATCTCCATGCAGGTGAGACCCAGATCTTTACATCTAGCAATAGGGTCTCTTGAGTTCCAGGTTTGTATCATCAATTGCCTCTTAGACATTTCCATAGGAATTTCTTGTAGGCATCTCAAACTCAACACATCCAAAACAGAACTTATCATTTTCCCTGCATAAACTCTCCTTTCCTCCTAATTTTCCTGTTATTGTAAAGAGTATCACCATCCTCCCAGTCCCTCAGGTTCCTCCTTAGGAATCAGTCTGGCTGCTTACTATCTCATTTTCCCTCACATCCAAGTTGTATCTAAGGCCTATCAATGTCACCTCTGCAACATCTCTTGTTGATTTCACCTCTGCAGCTTTTTCTCTTTGATTTCATCTCTGTACCACCTCTTGTCATCTCATGTAGATTTCACCTCTGCAGCATCTCTTGTTGGATTTCACCTTTGCAACATTCTGGTTGGATTTCACCTCTGCAGCTTTTCTCTTTGATTTCATCTCTGTACCACCTCTTGTCATCTCATGTAGATTTCAACCTCTGCAGCATCTCTTGTCAATTTCTCTTCTGCAGTTTCTCTTTAGTTTCATCTCTGCAATATCTCTTGTCAATTTTACCTCTGGCAACATTCTGGTTGGATTTCACCTCTGCAGCTTTTTCCCTTCAATTTCATCTCTTGTTGAATTTCACTTCTGCAACATTCTTGTTAGATTTAACCTCTGCAACTTTTTCTCTTCAATTTCATCTCTGTAACATCTTTTGTCAATTTCATCTCTGCAATATTTTTTGTCAGTTTCATCTCCTGCAACTTTACCTCTTCCATATCTCTTGTTGATTTCACCTCTGCAACATCTTTCATCAGATTTTGCCTCTCAACTTCTCTCCAATATTTCCCTTTTTCTCCTGTCTCATCTCTAGAGCAGATCCTTAGCAGCTCACATCTGGACTATTGTAAAAACTTGCTTGTGGGTGAAGGGGTCTGCCTATCTCAAACCTCCCCAACCCTGGGCCATCTTCCTTTCATCCTCCTAAATCACAAGTTTGACCATGTTACCCCATACTTAAGTGGTTCCCTATAGCCTTTGGAGTCAAGTGCAAAATCCTCTTGGCATTCAAAGCCTTTCATAAACTATCCCCCTTGCCATATTCTGATACTTGTTCCCCTCCGGATATTCTATGATCTGGTCACATCAGCCCTCCATCCCTCATTGCTATGATTCTACGTTGACTGTCCCCCATAACATGTAACAACAAGAAAACATGTAAACAAGCTATTTGTATCTATCTATCTAATGATATATATATGTCATTAGTCAGAACATAAGAAAGAACTTTCTAGGCATGGGCGATGGCCAGATAAAATGCCCAGAGCTGAGCAATGGAGGCTCATGGTTGGAAGAGTAGGTGATGGAGTAGGGGGTGAGGGGAGGAATAATATAAAAGAAAATAGTCTAGGTGTCTAAATGGTTCTTGACCTGGCCCGGATTTCCTTTCTGCCACTTAGGTTGCTTTGGGCCAATCCCTTTACCTCTCTCTCGGACTGTTATATGAAATGAGGAGGTTGATCTAAATATAGCATCAGCCCTGAATTGGGGCTTCAAAGGCCTTTTCCAGCTCTAAATCTGAGAATCTCCTTGACAAATAGGAAGCTAGATCATGGAAACTTGGTCCCCAGCCTCTGCCTTTGGAAGAAGGTAGGGCTGATGAAGGGGCCAGATCCTCTGGCACAGACTATGTGATTCTGGCCCTGTACCATCGGAAAAATGAGAGGGTGGAGCTTGGACCCTTTCCACTCTGGCATCTTGTGCTCTATCAGCCTGCAAAGCCAACCACAAACAGGAAAGAATTAGACTTTCTGACCACACACGAGAAGCGGCCCCATATCGGAGAAGCTGTGGACCCCTGGGCCCCAGCATGTGGGATGGGGGAGGGGATTCCACCCCATCACATCTGCTGATACCCTTCTCCTGACTCTATTCCCACTCCCAAGGAACTGAACCTCATTAGCATTTCTCTTTATCTATTAATGCTTGAACCTCAGACCATACCAGCCAACAGCCTTCTAAAGGGTCACTATCAGAAAGAGGTTCCAGCAGCCTGGTGAAGGGGGAATACTAGTGCTCTCTGGGCCTGCTGTGGACTCCTCACTGCCCCGGCTAGCAAGGGCAGCTAAGGGCCAGGCTAGAGGAGGGAGCCCTAGAGGAACAAGCCCTGGACAGCAAGGGCTGGCCTCAAAAGCAGATTTTTCTACCACAGATTTGCTTAGTAGTCAAGTAACTCCCTCCCTTTAGGCTGGTTTCATTCTCAGTAGAATGAATGAGGGGAGGAGATAAAGAGAGTTGGAAGAGCTCAAAGGCTCCTCTTAGCTCTGACATTCCCAGTTCTAAGGCCCCTCCCAACTTTTGACACTCTTTAAGTTCTGAGGTCTTCCCAGTGATACATTTCATGTTTTATGCTCTTTGTTTTATAGATTTAGTTTTTTGCTCTGAACTTAATGAGTACCCCAAAGGGAAAATATTTCCATATACAAAACAGAACAGGAAATGGGTTATATGTGAAACTGTGAATCTCTACTATGTACACTTTGCTTTTTAAAACAGAGAGATATTTGCATTATTCCTTCAATCACATCTTGCTTTTCTGTTTCCTTCTATATATTTCAATGAGCCTCTTTTTTTTTTTTTTTGCTTCCCCATCCCCAGGGACATAAGAACCAGAGGCTTCCTCACCCTTTAAGGCAGTTTCCCCACCGTCCAGGTCCAAAACCAGGGGTTTCACAACTCTGCCCCTGAACACTCTCTCCATCTCTGGAGCTTAGTAGTTCTTCCTCCTTCATCCTTTGGGATTGCAGACCCAATTCTGCTCTCTGTTCATCCGCATCTGCCTAGATTTTAGACTCTATCTCTCGGTAGCACTGTAATATCATCCCAAACAGAGGCTTCAGCCTCTTCATCCAGCCCCTAACTGATGGACACCTCTGCCATTTTCAATTCTTAGCCACCACAAAAAGAGTCACTAAGAAAGCTCTTGTACAAACCAAACATGGCCTCAAATACTCCCTGGGACGCTGGGCAAAAACAAAGCAAAAAAAAACCCACTTATCTTTGCCTCAGTTTCCCCAACTGTAAATAAGGAAAATAACAAGATCTCCCTTCCTCTCACAGTATTGTTGTAAGGATTCAATGAGATATTATCTCATTATCATCTATTTTATCAATGAGATATAAACATAAAGTGCTTAGTTCTGTGCCTGGCACATAGTAGTACTTAATAAAATAGGTAAATCGAAAATGCTTCCCTTCCTTCTTGACCACATGGATCCTTTCCTCCCCCCTCACTGCCCCTTCCTCTTTGCTCTCTTTAGGCTGCAGACTCTACCCAGCTTCTGTTCTGAGGTCTCTTCCAGCCTGGGAAATCCATCACTACCAAGAGTGCATTAGGAAAACAGTCTTCTTGCTGTTATTATGGCATTACTCTGACATTCCACAAGCCCTTTCCATGACTTTGGGCACTCAAATAGCTGAGGAAACATTAGTCAGCCCTCGTGGGAACATGGCATCTCTCTGCCCATTTCAGAGGTGAGTAAACTGTTGACTCAGAAGCCAAAGGATAGAGATGAGTCTTCAGAGTGACTCAGCTGAACTCTAAGAATGCTCATCGACCTTCTCCCATTCCAAGGCCTGCAGCTGAAGGAAGCAGCCTGGAGAACACGGTAAGGAAATACTCCTTCCCCCACCCAGCTCAGCTGGGCCTCAGCCCGGCTCCCAGCCAAGCTTCTGATCAATCTTTCATCAGGAGTTCTCCACAGGGACCACCAGCAGCTTCTCCTGTTGGTTAAACCATCCCAAACTCTCTGCAGGAAGGATGGGGTGGGGGTTACTGAAAGAGCCCCTTTCAGAGCCATCCTGGAAAAGATGCTAAGCAGGGCCCAGAAGGCTCTTCCCAGGTCAGAGGGGCAGAGAGCCAAGCCAGAGAAGGGAAGGGTGATGGCCATGAGTGAGAAGTACTCCAGAGGTCAGTGTCAAAAGTGGATTATCTCCATTTTACAGATGAGGAAACTGAGGGCCATCTAAGGCTACAGAGTGGGACATGTTTTCTAAGGCTAAATTCCTTGCTCTTTTCACTACCGCCTCTTAAGCCCTTTGGTGTATGATTATTGAATTATCTCGTTGGAATCAACTGTAGAAATAAATATACAGGGAATGTCAGAGCTGAGAAGAATCTGACAACAGGGGATGTCAGAGTTTTTAGGGAGCTTAGAACTGGGGGGATGTCTGAGCTGGAGGGGCCTCTGAATAGGGAATGTCACAACTGGAGGGCCTTAGAGATAAGATAGTACAATCTCTTCTAGGTGAGAATCCTTTTTTTTTTTTTTTTTTTTTTTTTTTTTAACCCGTCCCTTAGAGATGAGCCCGTCCAGACTCTGCTTGAATTATTCTAGTGACAGAGAGCTCACTACTTACATGGCAGACAGAGCATTTCTTTAATGCTCATGCAGGCAGTATTCTATTACAGTTACTATTACAAAGAGATTTGCATATGATTCAACAGCCATTTCTTAACTGTCAGATTTGCGCTGGCTACCATCCCCTTAAATCATCTCCCTGCATGTTCTCAAGGGTGTGGGAGGTCAGAATTATTGGCTCCGGTTCCACAGTGGATCCAAGGTTAGAAGTGCTTCTCAGACTATCCACAAGCATATGAAAATTTGTGCCAAATCACAAACAAGGAGAAAAATCAAAACTGAAACGGTCCCGAGGCTTCAAGGAGCTCCCAAAAGGTGACAGAAATAGCCAGACCCTGGAAAGAGAAGCTACGTGGCTGATGACACTTGGAAAGCGATCCAACCACCGAGGAAAGAAATGGGGAGAGTTTTTTTAAGGCAATGACTTGAACATCCAGCTCTCCTGACCTCGAGGGACTGCTTCTGGGGCCATAGACCAAGCAGGTTGAGGAAGCTTCCGACAACAGCATGCCCTAACTTACAGCAGCATCTTTGGGGTGCCAAAGACCAGAGATACATGCCCAGTACCAAGGAATGACTGGTGAGAACTGAGATGGAAGGAAATATTCCTGGGCGGTAAGAAAGGAGCATGATGAGTACAGAGAAGCAAAGGGAGTCTCAGGAAAATTGATGGAGGGTGAGGTTAGCAGAGTCCAGAAAATGGTAACCACCATCATGCACACAACAATGCTCCAACTGACCACTAAGGAGCCACCCCTTTCTTTCTTCCAGAGGTGGGGGTCTATGGGTTGAAATGCTACATGCATAGCCAGACTTGATCCAGCTTTTGGTTAGTTTTGCTGAGCTTTTTTGGTGTAGCTTAATTTCTTTTCCTTTCTTCCTTCCATCTTTCCTCCCTCCTTCCATTCCTTCCTCCCTCTTTCCTTTTCTTCCTTCCCCCTCCTCCTTTTCTCCCTCCTTCCCTCTTTCCCTTGCCTCTTTTTTTCTTTCCTTCCTCCCTTCTCTCCCTTCCTTCCTTCTTCCCTACCTCCATGTTTTGCTCCCTCTCTCTCTTCCTCCCTTCTTTCCTCCTTCTCTTCCTCCCTTTCTCCTCTCCTTTCCTCCTTTCCCCCCTCCTTTCCTCCTTTCCCCTTCAGTTTCTCTCTTCCTCCCTTTTTTCTTTCTGCCCACCTCTGAGTGGGCTTCTCCAGGTACATCAAACCTTGCTCTTTCCCCACCTCGGTACCCTTGGGCTGCCATCTCCTTCCTCCTCCAACTTTGCTTACCATCTTTAAAGGACCCCTGCCCTTCTTTCTTCTCCCTTGATCTCAGCATCGACCACCCCAGCAGATCACCCCGCCCCCACCCCAGGAGCTTCTCTCCTGAACTGACCAAAAAATCGTGTATAGGAAGGAGGTGAATCCTAATGTATGTCGTCCCAGTCCCAGGCAGTCAGCTGCCTTTGAGCCCCGACCAAGGCACAAGGAGGCACAGCGCAGGCCAGGCTGGGTATACTCATACCAGAGGCTGCTGGTT
Source organism: Sminthopsis crassicaudata (assembly GCF_048593235.1). Classification (NCBI taxonomy): domain Eukaryota; kingdom Metazoa; phylum Chordata; class Mammalia; order Dasyuromorphia; family Dasyuridae; genus Sminthopsis; species Sminthopsis crassicaudata. Next base: position 313,623,718 of record NC_133621.1, on the reverse strand, counting down.
AGCATGGGCAGGAGACACAGCGGGCAAAGGAGCAGAGGGTCGGCTCACCGAGGGCTTCCTCCCTCTCCCCACCCAAGACAGCCCCTAACAAGAGTTTGCCCTAAACAGTCTCTCCAGAACTCACCACTCTACTCTCCAGATGTGCCAGGCAGTGAGCTGGGCTTGGGGACCAGAGCCCCACACACGTGTCCCCTGGGAGCTTACAATCGATAAGCAGAGGCCTCGCCAACGAGCATTTATTAGGCACCTACTCTTTGCCAGACTCTGCACTTAGACAACGACAACAAGAAGAAGCACTCCCCTCAAGAGTGCTCCAGGGCTCCCTTTGGAAGGTCCCCCACTGCTGCCTCATCCTTTCCCCCAGTGAGAAGCCGATGGTGGGAACTGAGAAGAGGGCAGAGCTGGAGCGCGGGCAGCAGCGAGGGAATCGCCCAGGTCTCCGAGTCACAGGTGATGTGAGCAAGAAGGGACTCCTCGCTCCAACCTGGCAGCCCCCAAGCGGGAATCTGTGATGGAGGGCTCGGAACTCCACTGCTTTGGGCTCCCCTCAGCCCTGCCAGGTTCACAGATGGGGAAAAGTGAAGGCAGAAAAAGTGACTCAGAGGAAGCTCTCCAGCCCAATCCACATCTGTCCCTCATTCCCCAAGGATGTCACCTGGGGGGGAGGGGGGAAAAGGGGGGAAGCCAATTCCGCAGCAGCGCTGAGTCCCACGGTTTACAGAGGGCGCTCACGGGGGAAAGGGACTTTCCCAGAGGGGACAGCCTCTTACTGGCTGCGGGCCACCCGGGGCTCTCCAGTTTAGAGCTCTCCTCACACACCCCGACAAATGAGCATTTCCCTATGGACCCCACCCACATCCACAGCTGGAAGCTCCACACACAAGAGGTGCATAATAAAAGCTCCCTCAGAAGGAAAGAAGAAAGAGACAGACTTCATTTCTGACTTGCTAAGACTGGCTGCTTGCCTCTGGTTCCCAGCTCGGCTCCCCACCAGCCCCTTTCAGCTGCCCCTCGGACGGGAGAACGGCACCTCCGGGGGCGGCCAACGTGAAGCCGGGTGAAATCACTGGGGCGGAGGAAGAGGGGGGGCCAGGCAGGTCTCCCTCACCCGTGCAGCAGGCGCACCGCCACTGGCTTCGAGGGGACACAGCACAGCCACATAAGCTACACACAGTCACACACAACCTACACACACAAGCTACACACACAGCCACACAAGCTACACACACAGCCACACAAGCTATACACACAGCCACACAAGTCACACATTGTCACACAAGCTTCACACACAGCCACACAAGTCACACACAGTCATACAAACTACACACACAGCCACACAAGCTACTCACACAGAGCCATATGACCTACACAGACACAGCCATACAAGCTACACACACACACACACATCTGTGCACACACGCACACCCTGTGGGTCCTGCAGCTACCCTGCAGGAATGTCTCCCAGAGTTCCTCAATGTCACCCTCCCACCCCGAGGTTTTGAGCTCTCTTGGCCCCTCAGGTGCCATCCAGGACCCTTGGCCACTGTCCCACGTGCCCCCACTCCTTTCTCTTGCCGGCTTTCAGGCCGGGGGCACCCAGGGACAAACGGGCAGAGGGACAGCAAGCTGGGAGCCGAGAGCGTGGGGGCCAGCGCGGAGACCCCCAACGCTAAAAGCTCGCACTTCTCCAGTCCAGAGGCGCGAGCGGGCATTCGGGCAGGGCCGGGGACCTGAAAAGGCGGGGCACTGCCTGCTGGCAGAGGAGGGGCACTGGCCGAGGGGGCCGGGAGGGGCAGCTTCCTTCCTGCCCCCACCGGGAGGCAGATGCGGGTAGCCTCAGGTAGCCACGGCGAGCTCTCCGGAAGCCAGGGGATTACTCAGGCTGGGGGAGACAAAGGCGCGCACGCACAGCAAGGGGCAGATTCAGAGATTCCCGGGAGACAGAGACAGCCACGCTCTGGATCGGGAGAGTCGTAGACAGTCTCTCTGTCTCTCTCACACGCGCACAGAGAAATGGGTAGATTCAGCAGAGACACAGGGGCAGACCACAGACGTATACATGCAGCGACACACACACGCACGCACACACAGCTAGGAGCAGGGGAGAAAAAAGGGACAAGAGGAGAGACCGAGGCTGCGAGCAGAGACGGACGTGGGGAGCCGGAGCTGGGGGGGGGGGGAGGGGAAGAGAAACCGACGGAGTGAGAGGAAAGGGTCGGAGCCCGAGCCGACCTGAGACCCCCCCCCCCAGAAGCCGGCGGCCGCCCTGAGCACAGAGGGGAGCGGGCAGTCCGCTGCCCCCACTCCCCGCATCCCCTCTCCCCCGGCCTCTTACCTCTGTCCTTCGTAGCCCAGGCGGCAGGGGAGCCGGAGGCTGGGGGAGGCGGTGGGGTGTGGGGGGAGCAGCAGCGGCAGCGGCAGCAGCAGCACAACCTCAGCAGCAGCAACGGGGGCAGGGCGAGTGCCAGGAGGGAGGCCCGGCGGGGCGGGGCCGGGGCGGGCCCTACTTCCCCGAACCCGCCCCTGAGCCTCCGGGTGCGACCCAGGCCGCCGCAGCCCCCCGCCCCCCACCCGCAACACAAACTGGCGCGTGCACCCCCCCCCCCCTGCGCGCGCGCGCACACACACGCACATGCACACACAGTGGATCAGACATAAGGAGACACAATCTGGCTCCAAATTCCAGCTGCATTCAGCATTGGATAGAGCCCCTCGGCTACGGGGGCCTCGGTTTCCCTCTCTGGAAAGTGCGGGTTTGTCCTGCTACCCTCTAAGGGCGCTTCCAGCTATGGCTCTAAGGTCCCAGGATACGTGTGTGCCAGGAAAGCTGCTCTCCCTCTTAGGGGGGGGCGTCTCCCCCTTAAAATGGAAGGGAAGGGAGACAAGAGCCCGGAACCCGGGAAGCCGGGACCGACGTTTTATTGGGGACTCCATTAAAGTCATCCACAAACATATCTAAATTTTTCCCCCATTTTAAGCATTGGTATTTTAAATCCGGAGTTCTACATCCTCTCCCACCCTCCCTCTCCTCCCCACTTCTTGAGAAGGCAAGCAATTCGATTTAGATTATACATGTGCAGTCATGCAAAACATATTTCCATATTCGTCATGCTGAAAGAAAACACAGACCCAAAACAAAAACATAACAAAAATAAAGGCGGAAAAAGTCTGCTCTCATCTGCGTTCAGAGTTGATCAGTTTTTTCTCTGGAGGCAGCGAGCATTTTTCATCATGAACCCTTTGGGATTGTCTTGGATCATTGTATTTCAGAGAAGAGCTAAGTCATTCAGAGTGGATCATCCTGTAATATCGCTGTGACCGTACAAGGACTAAGGAAGGGTTAGCATGTAGAAGGCAGAGCACAAGCAGCTGAGCTGAGGAAAGGGTGAGGGAGCATAAAGGTTTAGGCTGGGCCTTGAGAAATGCCTTGAATTTCTTCCTTTTTTTTTTTTTTTTTTTTTTTTTTTTTTTTTAAGGAAGCTTTGAGTTTCTTTCTTTTTAATACACATTGCTTTATGAATCATGTTGAGGAAAAAATCAGAGTAAAAGGGAAAAACCATGGGGGAGAGAAAAAAAAAAAAAAAAGGAGTGAATGTGGCATGTGTTGATTTACATACAGTCTCCTTAGTTTTCTCCCTGGATGCATTTTCTGTCCAAAGTCTATTGGGATCGCTTTGGATCACTGAACCCCTGAGAAGAGCCGGGCCTTTTATAGCTGATCATCTCACATCCTTGCGGTTATTGTGTACAATGTGTACAACTCAGCCTTGGTTCATGTAAATCTTTCCAAGCCTTTCTTAAATCAGCCTGTTTATCAATGTTTTTTATAGAACAATAACATTCCATCGTCTTCAACCTAAAACTTGTCCAGCTACTCCTCAGTGCATGGACATCTACGATGAGTAGAATTTCAACATATTAACATGGAGGGTAGGCATTGCAGATGCAGACTTGAAGCTGTTTGGGCAAAAGCACATTGAAAATGACCAATTTATGATTCATAAAGCAATGTGTATTAAAAATAAGTAAATAAGATATTTTTTAAAAGACTGATTTTACTGGATCATGGGAGAGAAGTCCACAAAACTCACTTGGATATCAAATTATGAAGGACGTTGAACGCTCATCTGAAAATGAATTTTGTTCAGTAAAAATGACAACAGATTTTTCTATAATCATGGTTTACAAAGCAGTTTCCTTATAGTTATCAGTGTATGAGACAGACTTCCAGCTAAGGCTTTCTCTCTCTCTCTCCTGCTTCAAGCCCTTTCTTGCTCCATAGGCAGTGAGTTAGTGCCTTTGGGGGGTAGCCAGATTGTGCCAGGTCACAGCTGGACATTGCCTGGGAAGATGGCTTGGGCAGCCTGGCAATCAGCAGGAGTGCCTTTGTGGGGTGCAAGAACAAGCCACTTCAGGGGGTGAGGAAGAAGCTGCTGGGGCTGGAATCACCTGCTGCCTTCCTAGCTGTGTTTCCAAAACAATTCTCCCTGATCTGCTACCTTGATTAGGCCTGTTTCTGCCCAGGTGACTGTTTTGTTATTAGGAAAAACAAACTTGTCATTGACCAAGGACTTCATCTGGGCCACGTCTTACCTCTTAGAAGGGAACACCAAGGTCAGACTTAAAATACACAACCTGCTGGGGGCCCTGATCTGAAGGCTCCTAAGGACATTGCTCATCTTTCTAGGTGGAGATTTTGGATGATGGTGAAGAGGGAGGATTTCCAACAAAAAATTCACTATGGCCATGATACTCCCCTATTTGAAAATCATCTGTGGCTTCCAATTGGCTGAAGACTGAAGGATAAACTCCCGAATGGCAGCTCAGGCTCTTCAGAACTTAACCCTGATTTTGAGGCCTATCTCATGCTCTTCATGTATTTCAGTCAAATTTCCCAGCTCATGCTTCCTCTCTGGGCGCCTTCTTTACATTGTTTCTTTCTTTTTCTTTTTTTTTTTTTTTTTTAATTATTAAAGCTTTTTCTTTTCTTTTTTTATTATAACCTTTTTATTGAAGCACATATGCATGAGTAATTTTTTACAACATTATTTCTTGCATTCACTTTTTTTCCGACTTTTCCCTTCTCTCCCTCCACCCCTTCCCCTAAATGACAGGCAGTCTTATACATGTTATAGTATAACATAAATACAATATATGTGTGCAGAACTGAACAGTTCTCTTGTCGCACAGGAAGAATTGGATTCAAAAGATAAAAATAACCTGGGAAGAAAAACAAAAATGCAAACAGTTTACACTCATTTCCCAGTGTTCCTTCTCTCGGTGTAGCTGATTCTGTCCATCATTGATCAATTGGAACTGAATTAGACCTTCTCTTTGTCGAAGATATCCACTTTCATCAGAATACATCATCATACAGTATTGTTGTTGAAGTGTATAATGATCTCCTAGTTCTGCTCATTTCACTCTATATCAGTTCATGGAAGTCTCTCCAAGCCTCTCTGTATTCATCCTGCTGGTCATTTCTTACAGAACAATAGTATTCCGTAACATTCATATACCATAATTTACCCAACCATTCTCCAATGGATGGACATCCACTCAGTTTCCAGTTTCTGGCCACTATGAAAAAGAGCTGCCACAAACATTGAGGCACATGTGGGTCCCTTTCCCTTCTTTAGTATCTCTTTGGGATATAAGCCCAGTAGTAACACAAGGATCAAAGGGTATGCACAGTTTGATAATTTTTGGGGCATAATTCCAGATTGCTCTTCAGAATGGTTGGATTCTTTCGCAACTCCACCAACAATGCATCAGTGTCCCAGTTTTCCCACATCGCCTCCAACATTCATTATTTTTTCCTGTCATCTTCACCAATCTGACAGGTGTTAGTGGTATCTCAGAGTTGTCTTAATTTGCATTTCTCTGATTTCAATAGTGATTTGGAACACTCTTTCCTATGAGTAGAAACAGTTTCAATTTCATCATCTGAAAATTGTCTGTTCATATCCTTTGACCACTTATCAATTGAAGAATGGCTTGATTTCTTATAAATTAGAGTCAATTATATATTTTGGAAATGAGGCCTTTATCAGAATCTTAAGTGTAAAAATGTTTTCCCAGTTTATTGTTTCCCTTCTAATTTTGTTTGCATTAGTTTTATTTGTACAAAGCCTTTTTAATTTGATATAATCAAAAAAATTTTGATATAATCAAAATTTTCTATTTTGTGATCAATGATCTCTAGTTCATGTTTGGTCACAAATTCCTTCCTCCTCCATGAGTCTGAGAGGTAAGCTATCCTATGTTCCTCTAATTTATTTATGATCTCATTCTTTATGCCTAAATCATGGACCCATTTTGATCTTGTCTTGGTATATGGTATTAAGTGTGGGTCCATGCCTAATTTCTGCCATACTAATATCCAGTTTTCCTAGGAGTTTTTGTCAAATAATGAATTCTTATCCCACAAGTTGGGATCTTTGGGTTTGTCAAACTCTAGATTGCTATTTTTATTCACTATTTTGTCCTGTGAACCTAACCTATTTCACTGACCAACTAATCTATTTCTTTTTTTTTTAATTTAATTTTATAATTATAATTTTTTTGACAGTATATATGCATGAGTAATTTTTTTTATAACATTATCCCTTGTATTCATTTTTCCAAATTATCCCCTCCCTCCCTCTACTCCCTCCCCTTGATGACTGGCAATCCCATATATTTTACATATGTTACAATATAACCTAGATACAATATATGTGTTTAAATACCATTTTCTTGTTGCACATTAAGTATTAGATTCCGAAGGTATAAGTAACCTGGGTAGATAGACAGTAATGCTAACAATTTACATTCACTTCCCAGTGTTCCTTCTCTGGGTGTAGTTGTTTCTGTCTATCATTGATCAACTGGAAGTGAGTTGGATCTTCTTTATGTTGAAGATATCCACTTCCATCAGAATACATCTTCATACAGCATTGAAGTGTACAGCGATCTTCTGGTTCTATTCATTTCACTCAGCATCAATTGATGTAAGTCTTTCCAAACCTCTCTGTATTCATCCTGCTGGTCATTTCTTACAGAGCAATTATATTCCATGACCTTCATATACCATAATTTACCCAACCATTCTCCAATTGATGGACATCCATTCATCTTCCAGTTTCTAGCCACTATGAAAAGAGCTGCCACAAACATTTTGGCACATACAGGTGCCTTTCCCCTCTTTAGTATTTCTTTGAGATATAAGCCCAATAGCAGCAATGCTGGATCAAAGGATATGCACAGTTTGATAACTTTTTGGACATAGTTCCAAATTGCTCTCCAAAATGGTTGGATTCTTTCACAACTCCACCAACAATGTATTAGTGTCCCACAAACTAATCTATTTCTTAGCCAATACCAAATGGTTTTGATGACTGTTGCTTTATAATATAGTTTTAGATCAGGTACAGCTAGGCCACCTTCATTTCATTTTTTTTTTTCATTAATTCCCTTGAAATTCTCGACCTTTTGTTCTTCCTTATGAATTTTGGTGTTATTTTTTCTAGGACATTAAAATACTTTATTAGGACTCTATTATAGCACTAAATAAATAGATTTAATAAATAATAAATAAAAAATAAAAATAAATAGATTAGGGAGTATTGTCATCTTTATTATATTCACTCAGTCTATCCAAGAGCACTTTATCTGACTTTATTTGTGTGGAAAGTGTTTTATTATTTTGCTCATTTGGTTCCTGACTTTCCCTTGGCAAATAGATTCCCAAATATTTTATAATATCGGCAGTTACTTTACATGGAATTTCTCTTTGTAACTCTGTTGGATTTTGTTAGTGATGTATAAGAACGTTGATGATTTATGTGGGTTTTATTTTGTATCCTGCAATTTTGCTAAAGTTGTGGATTATTTCTAATAGCTTTTTAGTTGAATCTCTGAGGTTCTCTAAGTATAACACCAAATCATCAGCAAAGAGTGATAATTTCGTTTCCTCATTACCTACTCTAATTCCTTTAATCTCTTTCTCAACTCTTATTGCCGAGGCTAGCATTTCTAGTACAATATTGAATAATAATGGTGATAGTAGACAACCTTGTTTCACTCCTGATCTTACTGGAAAAGGTTCCAGTTTATCCCCATTACATATGATGCTTACTGACAGTTTTAAATATATGCTCTTGACTATTTTAAGGAAAAGACCATTTATTCTTATACTCTCAAGTGTTTTTGTAAGGAATGGATGTTATATATTATCAAATGCTTTTTCTGTATCTACTGAGATGATCATATGGTTTTTGTTAATTTGGTTATTGATATAGTCAATGATGCTAATAATTTTCCAAATATTGAACCAGCCCTATATTCTTGGTATAAATCCTACTTGGTCATAGTGTATTATCCTGGGGATGATTTTCTGTAGTCTTTTTGCTAATATTTTATTTAAGATTTTAGCATCAATATTTGTAAGGGGCCTTTAAATGGGTGCCACAGTGCATCAGGAGATTGAGGCCCGGAAGTAATTTCTGTGGATATTAGGACTGCCCTTGGGCGGGATCCTGGCCATATTGAGATAGCTTCCTAATGGGTGACTCTCTCACTGATTGGCTGTGTGTGTGACCTCACAGGCCCTATGTAAGCCCACTGCAGGCAGTAGGCGGTCCTCTTTAACCTGGCGTTCTTCACCTGGGCTTCCTAGCTTGGGTGGCCAAGCCAAGATGGATAGCCAAAAGAGGTAAGGGTTTTGGTAGTGAACACATGGGTCTTCTGACCAGGTGTTCACTCGGGAACCAACAAGTCAGGGCATCAGTTAGGGCATTATGTGAGGAGGTATAATAAAGGCTTTTAAGATTACACGTGGTTGTCCTTGAGTGCGCTACCGGTCATTAAGCTATAGATTCAAGAGATTGTGACCAGAGACCTTTGAAGGCCTCAGAGGAGGCGAGCCGGGTAGAGTTCACACTGCAGAGGACGGTGGTCAAAGGTACTCTGGTGGGTCTAGGACAGACTAGTAATTGTAACTGCCAGGAGAGCATGTTACAAATATTCACTAGGGAGATTGGTCTATAATTTTCTTTCTCTTTTTTCAACCTACCTGGTTTAGGTATCAGTACCATGTCTGTGTCAAAAAAGGAATTTGGTAGGACTCCTTCAATCCCTATTTTTTCAAATAATTTATATAGCATTGGAGTTAATCATTCTTTAAATGTTTGGTAGAATTCACATGTAAACACTAAATAAATAGATTAGTTTAGGGAGTATTGTCATCTTTATTATATTTGCTCGGCCTATCCAAGAGCACTTAATATTTTTCCAATTATTTAAATCTGATTTTATTTGTGTGGAAAGTGTTTTGTAATTTTGCTCATATAATTCCTGACTTTCCTTTGGTAGATAGATTCCCAAATATTTTATGTTATCGACAATTACTTTACATGGAATTTCTCTTTGTATCTCTTGCTGTTGGATTTTGTTGGTGATGTATAAAAATGCTGATGATGTATATGGATTTACTTTGTATCCTACAACTTTGCTAAAGTTGTGAATTATTTCTAATAGCTTTTTAGTAGAATTTCTGGGGTTCTCTAAGTATACCATCATATCATCTGCAAAGAGTGATACTTTGGTTTCCTCATTACCTACGCTAATTCCTTTAATCTCTTTCTCAACTCTTATTGCCGAGGCTAGCATTTCTAATACAATATGGAATAATAAGGGTGATAGTGGGCAACTTTGTTTCACTCCTGATCTTACTGGGGAAGGTTCCAGTTTATCCCCATTACATATGATGCTTACTGACAGTTTTAAATATATGTTCCTGACTTAAGGAAAAGTCCATTTATTCCTATACTCTCAAGTGTTTTTGTAAGGAATGGAAATTAGATTTTATCAAATGCTTTTTCTGCATCTATTGAGCTGATCATATAGTTTTTGTTAATTTGGTTATTGATATAGTCAATGATGCTAATAATTTTCCTAATGTTGAACCAGCCCTGCATTCCTGGTATAAATCCTACTAGGTCCTAGTGTATTATCCTGGGGATAATTTTCTGTAATCTTTTTGCTAATATTTTATTTAAGATTTTAGCATCAATATTCATTAGGGAGATTGGTCTATAATTTTCTTTCTCTGTTTTCAACCTACCTGGTTTAGGTATCAGTACCATATCTTTGTCATAAAAGGAATTTGGTAGGACTCCTTTAATCCCTAATTTTTTCAAATAGTTTATATCATTGGAGTTAATTGTTTTTTAAATGTTTGGTAGAATTCACAGAATTCGCATATCGTCCTGGGGATTTTTTCTTAGGGAGTTGATTAATAGCTTGTTGTATTTCTTTTTCTAAGATGGGACTATTTAACCAATTTACTTCTTCCTCTGTTAATCTGGGCAAGCTATATTGTTTGAATATAGCTTCCATTTCATTTAAGTTATCGAATTTATTGGCATAAAGTTGGGCAAAGTAACTCATGATTATTGCTCTAATTTCCTCTTCATTCGTGGCGAGTTCTCCCTTTTCATTTTTAAGACTAACAATTTTATTTCTTTTTTCCTTTTTTTAATCATATTTACTAAGGGTTTATCTATTTTGTTGTTTTTTTTCATAGAAACATCTCTTAGTTTTATTAATTAATTCAATAGTTTTTTTACTTTCAATTTTATTAATCTCTCCTTTTATTTTTAGAATGTCAAGTTTAGTGTTTGCCTGGGGTTTTTTAATTTGTTCCTTTTCTAGCATTTTTTGTTGCAAGCCCAATTCATTGACCTAAAGCTTTTTATTTTCAAAACATATGCCTGGATAATTGTTCAACATTGATCCTTACATAGCCTTGTGTTCCAAATTTTTCCTCTTTCCCCACACCTTCTCCCCTAGATGGCAAGCAGTGTTACACATCACACTGTTTCCAATGCCTAAGAGGAGTGCATTCTCCCCTGCCCTGAACCCCTCCACTTCCCACCAATCTCAGTCAGTTGGAATTCCTATCTTCTTTCAATCCTAGTCTTTAGGATACCAAACCTTCCCTGGCTCTTTCATGGGAAAGGGTTCTGCTGGAATAGACATCGGAGACATCTAGCTCCAACCTGTAGCTGAGCAAGCATCATGATAGGTGAATATCCAAGGAAATTGAGCTCATCACTTCCCAAGAGGACTCTTTTGTCTTTGGTGTAGCTCTCCTACATAACAAATTTTCCTCACTTTTGTAGAATGTCAGGGGTCTGGGACCATTGGGAGGGCTTGCCAGAATGGTATATCTTACTTTGAAACAGCTCACCTACTACTTCTTCCAGAAAGTCTCCCTAGATTGCTCCATCTTACCAGCATCTCCCCCTCTGCCACAATCTACCATAGTGTCCACATCCTGATTGATACAGCCTGGCACTTACATAGAATGCTGGGTATCCTCAAGCATATGGGTGACCATGGTTCTGTTCTGTGGGAACAGGATTATACATCGATGTCTTTCATGTTCTTTGTAGCTCAAAGTGGAATACATACTGTTCTTCACACACAGAGTTCTCCATCTTTGGCCTCTGTGCCTTTGCCCAGGGTATTCCCCCATGCCTGGAATGCCCTCCTCCCTCACAACTGCTTCCATTCAAGGCCCAGCTCCTGCAGCACTTTCTGAAGGAAGCCTGTCTTTCTGTCCTTAAGTTCCCTTTGCTTTGTGTTTATTGAGAGGAGCACCTTTAGTTTCCCCAGAGAGACTGTAAGCCTCTTTAGGTCAGAATCTATTGCTTTTGGCTGTCTCACTAGCACCCGACCTGGCATACAGTAGGTACCTAATAAATACTGTTTGATCGACTGACAGCTAGGGCTTTGGGTTCATGTATTCCAACCCCATCTTTTTACAGATATAAAAGTTTAGAGACAGATGGAGAGAGGGAAAGACAGAGAATGAGAGACAGAAAAAAAGAGACAGAGAGATATAGAAAAAGAGAGAGAGAGAGAAAGAGACACAGAGAGAAATAGAGAGTTAAGAGAAGAGGGAGGAAGGGAAGGAGGGAAGAAGAGAGAAACAGAAGAGACAGAGAAAGAGAGAGACAGAGACAAAAACATTTACAGAGAGACAGATGTAGCCTCATTTTTTATCCAATTTAAAAAGCTTCTGTGGCTCCCCCTCCTCCATTTGGCCTTTCAAGCCCCTCCCAGGTGGGCTTTGAGGAAGCTTTCCAGACTGAGTCAGCAGCCTCAGGGTCTGTACACTTTGGGCAAGCTGGCTCTCTCACTGACACCGTATACAACAATGACTCCATCTCCGTCCAGTGAGGGCCCTGCCCTTAGAGACAGCTCCTGCTGCTTATTCTTCCCATTATACATATTTTTTTTTAATAATTAGAAAATGCTTCAGAGAAAGATGAATCAGACACGGGGTTTGGTGACATCTGGCTGACTTCCTGCCAGGTCCTGGATGCCCATTCTCTAGAAGGCAAAGGCTCAGCGGGGAAGTGAGTTTACCAAGGTCACATGACCAAATCAATCATCTCCTGAGGCCAAGAATGTGTGGTGAGCTTGGGGGAGGAGATGAGTGACTGCCCAGTGACGGCCCCTGGGGGTCTGCCTCTCCGTCCATCTTTACAATGCTGAACTGACTCCTTGACTGACAGGCAGCTCCAATGTGTGTGGGCTCCCACAGACCTCAGCCAAGCAAGGGCATGGGAAATCAGCCCATCGGGCCAGGGGAAGGATCTGTCCTGAGGCTGCATGGCTTGTCAGTTCCCTGCAAAGAGCAAAACCTGGACCAGAGGATCCAGGCCGAGGGAAGTGATGGTTTCCTGCCCCACCCCCCACCCAGAGCCAGGGCAGAGCATGGGAATATCTTTAAAATCTTATGCCAGAGGTGGGGACCACACTGATGACCTGGAGGATGATCAGAGCGGGGGGAGGGGGGGAACCCTTGCAGGAGTGGAAGAGACACTTGAGAGCTGTCCCAGGTCCTTGACCTTGTTCTTCTCAGCCCCAGACAAGAAGTGGAGCCGCAGCTGAGCGGTAGACTTAGCTTTCATCATCTTTCCCCCTCCCAGCCTTGCTGGCCTCCTCTAAGTCCCAACTTAAAGCCCATCTTTTCCAGGAAGCCTTCCGGGTCCCTCACAGCAAAATGCTCTCCTCTGTGGACCGTCTCCAGCTAGACTTATCCTTAGGCTGTTTGCTTCTGCCTCTCCCATGAGATCTGCTCTCACCCACCCACATTTTCTACCACTCGGGATGTTGTTCTCTTTCCTGTGCTTGTCCTGAGGGGGATGCTCCCAGTTCATTAGGATAGGGGCCATGAACTGAGTTGATGAAAGAGGACAGACTTCTTTCCCTGCTTTCCATCTTTTTTATTCCAGCTGTAAGAAATGAGTCTGGGGGGCAGCTAGGGGGCGCAGTGGGTAGAGCACCAGCCCTGAATTCAGGAGGACCCGAGTTCAAATTTGGTCTCAGACACTTAATACTTCCTATCTGTGTGACCCTGGGCAAGTCACTTAACCCCAGCCTAAAAAAAAGAAAGAAAGAAAGAAAGAAATGAGTCTGGTGTGGCTCTGTTCAAGAGCAAGGTGATTCAGGCCAGTTAACAATGGTCATCTGCACCCAGAGAGAGGACTGTGGGAACTGAGTGTGGATCACAACACAGCATTTTCACTTTTCTGTTGTTGGCTTGCTTTTTAATTCTTTCTCATTTCCCCTCCTTTTGATCTGATTTTTCTTGTGCAGCAAGATAAATGGGGAAATATGTATAGAAAAAAATGCAATACATATTGGATTACTTTCGTTCTAAGGGAGGAGTGTAGGAAGAGAGGGAGGAAAAAATTGGAACAAGGTCTTGCAAAGGTCAATGATGAAAACTATGCATGTATTTTAAAAATAAAAAGCTAAAAAAAGGAAAGAAAAGAAATGGGTCTGGGGTGTCTGTTCTGTGTTGTTTATCCTCTCCGAGTTTAGGTGAACCCCCCCTATGTCAATCATGGCATCTTTGGAGACAGGATTACGCCCCCCCCAAGAAGCTTGGTTCAGACCTCATAAACCTGCTCCAGAAAAAGACCCCTCAGCCCCCCCCCCTATGAGGGAAGGGCTGCAGGGAGAAGCTTCCCTCGGTGGAGGACTCAGAACTTTGCAGCGAACTCTGTCTTCCATCAGAACCTCTGCTTGGTTTGGGCTCCTGAGAAGCATCATGTCCTCCTCCTAGCTCCCCAGGGGCTGCTCCCTTTTCAGTTCCCTGTTTTGTATTGTTTTGCCTCATTAGATTGTAAAGTCCTTGAGGAAGGCTCTGTCTTTTTCTTATTTTTATCCCCAGAACATAACACAATGCCTATACAATTTTGTCCAGGGTTATTAGGGAAGTTGACCACACAGGAAAAAGTACTTCATGGGGCCTTGGAAAAGGGGTCAAACAACATGGGTTCCAGGGGTTGGCTCTAGCGCTTGCTAGAAGGGCAAGTCCCCTCCTCTCCCCCTGTCATCCTCAGGTTGGAATTTCTACTCTGAGAATGGGGGCATATTCCAAGAGAAGGCAGTGTGTGTGTGTCATGGGCGTGCACGCATGCATGTGTGCATGTAATGACTATAATGTAAAATTAAAAGATTCAGTAAATTGTGTTTTATAATAATAGAAAAAATGTAAGGGCAGCTAGATAGCATAGTGGATAGAGCACCAGCCCTGAAGTCAGGAGGACCCGAGTTCAAATCTGATCTCAGACATTTAACATTTCCTGGCTGTGTGACCCTGGGCAAGTCACTTAACCCTAATTGCCTCAGCAAAAAAAGAAAAAAATGTGGGGTAGTGTCTGAAGTTCCTTCTGGCCCAGGTGTCTCCTCGGTTTCCCCAACTATGTGTAAATCTACTTCTGGGTAGTGCTGAGGTGGGTTTGCTGAGATGTCCTGACAGAGATGAGCCTCGACTCTTTACTGGAGAGAGGAACAAGGTACTACCCTCTGCGCTGGCATGAAACCAAGTGGGTATGGACAGACTGGCCTCTGTAGGAGCTAGGGAGGGGGAAGGTGCAGACGAGCAACATCCTCCCCCATGTCCCCAGAAGTGCAACCCAGTGTGCTGGGGGTCCAGGCCTGCCCTCCGTGCAGGGATTCTCTGCCTCTGTCTCCCTTTCTGTGTCTCTGTTTCTCCCTCGATGTATCTCTCCTGATTTGAGCCGAGCTCTCCTCTTGCTTTGAGCTGGCGAGCTCATTTCTCCTTGTGCATTATTCTCCAGTATATTCTGATTTAGAGAACTCTCATCTGTTTCCTGTAACAAATGGTCTTACTATTTATGATTTTGGATTTGTTTGCTTTTTTGAATGTGGCTAGCATTTGGTGGAAGGAACTCGGCTCCGAGAGTGAATGTGGAGCTATCACCTCCCTGTGGAATGACTGGAGAAGCAGCTTTCCTTTGGCTGACACATCCCTTTGTCAAGGAAGCTATCCCAGTAGGCACCGGCCCAGATGGCAGTCCCCGGGCTTTCCAGTTCAGAGGCTTTGGGATTCAGTGTCGGGACGCTCTGGTCAGACCAACCTCCCCTTGGGCAACATCATGGAGGGGCAGAGGCTTTGGAAGGCTCTGGAAAGCTCAGTGCTTCGGGGTGCCTCCGGGTGCTTCCCGCCACAGTGTCCATCCAGAAAGGTGGTCAGGAGCTCGTGTGGCTGGGTGTGAGCCGGAGCCAGCCTGGAGCGGCTCTAGAGACTAGGAGCTGGGGGGGAGGGGGTGCTGGAGCCAGCCTGGAGCAACTCTGGAGAATAGGAGCTAGTGGGGGGGGGGAAGGGGGTGCTGGAGCCAGCCTGGAACGTCTCTGGAGAATAGGAGCCAGTGGGGGTGGGGTGCTGGAGCCAGCCTGAAGCAACTCTAGAGAATAGGAGCTGGGGGGGGAGGGGGTGCTGGAGCCAGCCTGGAATGTCTCTGGAGAATAGGAGCCAGTGGGGGGGGGGTGCTGGAGCCAGCCTGGAGCGACTCTGGAGAATAGGAGCTGGGGGGGGGAGGGGGTGCTGGAGCCAGCCTGGAATGTCTCTGGAGAATAGGAGCCTGTGGGGGGGGGGAGGGGTGCTGGAGCCAGCCTGGAGCGACTCTGGAGAATAGGAGCTGGGGGGGGGGAGGGGGTGCTGGAGCCAGCCTGGAATGTCTCTGGAGAACAGGAGCTGGGGGGGAGGGGGTGCTGGAGCCAGCCTGGAGCGACTCTGGAGAATAGGAGCTAGTGGGGGGGGGGGTGCTGGAGCCAGCCTGGAACGGCTCTGGAGAACAGGAGCTGGGGGGGAGGGGGTGCTGGAGCCAGCCTGGAGCAACTCTAGAGAATAGGAGCTGGGGGGAGGGGGTGCTGGAGCCAGCCTGGAACGTCTCTGGAGAATAGGAGCTAGTGGGGGGGGGGTGCTGGAGCCAGCCTGGAGCGACTCTGGAGAATAGGAGCTAGTGGGGGGCGGTGCTGGAGCCAGCCTGGAATGGCTCTGGAGAACAGGAGCTGGGGGGGGAGGGTGTGCTGGAGCCAGCCTGGAGCGACTCTGGAGAATAGGAGCTAGTGGGGGGGAGGGGGTGCTGGAGCCAGCCTGGAACGGCTCTGGAGAACACACTGTTAAATGCTCAGTGGGAGCTTTTGTGTCTTAGAAATCAGCAAAGGCTAAAAGCAGAGCCGATCTATTGTTTGGATACTTATCTAGACTTGTGAAGGTGATGGAGAAAAGGATCCCATTAAGTTTAGGAGAGTGAAAGGGAGATGCGCATAGATGTGTCTGTTCCCCAAGAGTTGATTGTTAGACATTTGCCAGCATCCCCCCAGGGCGGGGTGAGAGGCACCTGCTGGTGGGTCTGGCTTCAGCTGGGTGCCCCCGAACCCAGCGGCCTCGGGGCCTCGCTGCCAGCCCAGGGCCTAACTGAGCTGGCTTTCTGACAGAGATCGGACTAGGGTCCCCAGCTCCTCGGGGGCGGGGGGGGGGGGGGAGGGGGGGAAGGGGGCTGGGGGATGGGCGGGGCCAGCCCCATCTGCCACCGCTCCGTGTGTGTTGTGACAGGTCTCGTCTGGCTTGATGAGAGGCGCGAGCTCGGCGCACTAGGGCTGCCAATCTACGTCAGGGTCCCTGCTGGCTGCCCAACTGCCAGGGCAGCTGGGCCCCAGGGTGCCCACGGAGAAGCATCTGCTTGAGTTCCCGTGCCAGGAATGGCGCCTGCCCTTAGGTGGCAGACTGCCACCGCTGCGTGGCCCCCCGCAGACTCTGGCGCAGCCTCTGAGGATGAGCCCTCCCGAGGGCACCACTGCCAGGCTCCTTCTGGGGCTCACGGAGTCCTTGGGGAGGGAGGACCCCCACCGCCTCAGCCGGTTTCCTTCTCTGCAGCGTGAGGGGAACACCCATGCCCTCCCCAGGGCTGCCATTGGCCTAGGGCGGCCCCCGACCCTGCTTCCAAGGGGTGCAGCCAGCTCAACCCCCCCACCCGGGGCAACAGGGCTGGGCGGGACAGCCCCGGGTCCGGCCTGGGCAAAGGGCTGGCGAGGAACGTGGGCCAGTGTCAGTACCAGGCCCAGCTCTGCTCCCAGGGGCAGGAGGGGAGGGGAAGGGAAGTGCCCCCTTCGGGGTGCCAGTGGGGCAGGAGAGGGGGACAAAGCTGGGGGCTTCTCCTACTTGTCACAGGCAGCCATTCTGTGGCCCAGCCAAAATCTTACCGTCCTGCCCTACCAGAGGGGCTTCTGTCCCTAGGCTCCCCCCTTTCCAAGCCTGGGTCCAGTGGGCACTTTCTTACCACCTTGGCTCCTCCCACCAGGCGTGGTCCTACGACACTGACCTCCTGCCCATCTCAGACTTTCCTCTGGGGTTCCAGAGTCCTCCCCAGTTCCTGTCTCCATCAGTGTTTCTACTGGTGACTCAGAGTTGAGGACCTGTCACCTTCCCTCTCCCAGAGGGATTTTCCCCAGAAGTTTCCTTTTTTGACTTGGAAACTCAAGACAATGAGCCAGCCTTTGCCCTCTCTGGAGCAGGTCTTTATATGGGACGCTTCTGATGACCTCTGGGGCTGAGAGAGAAGGGAGAGCGCCCAGGAAGTGAAAGGGGTCCATAGTCCTCCACCAGGGACACAGCAACTTCGGCTAGAGGCTATTG
The DNA here is from genome assembly GCF_048593235.1 of Sminthopsis crassicaudata. NCBI lineage: Eukaryota > Metazoa > Chordata > Mammalia > Dasyuromorphia > Dasyuridae > Sminthopsis > Sminthopsis crassicaudata. Next base: position 313,605,711 of record NC_133621.1, on the reverse strand, counting down.
GAAAGACGGGCATTCACATTCACAGGCCCCCCAAACTCTCCATGGGCCCAGAAGAAGTAGCTCTGCTCTCCTACTGTGATACCGGAGCCCCTCCTCAGGACCCAGAAGTCTCCACCCTCCCCCAGGCCCCAAGAGGCTCCTCATCCTGGAATATCCCTGCAGCCTTGGGACCCCTGCCCTGCCCCTCTGCTTTTAGGGGGGCTGTGACTCCCCCACCTCGTTTCTCACCTGAGCTGCTTCTCTATCCTGTGCCCGAAGAGTCAGAATTCTTCCCTGCCTACCCCGACCTTCTTGCCCTGCTTTCAGCTTCCATTTGTGCATTGAACCCTTTCCTCTGATTGGAAGCCTTCCAATACGGGCAGGACTTGTTTTGGCATTTGTAGGGGTGCCTGGTCTAAACAGTAGGTGCCTAATAAACACCTCTTCACTATTGACAGTATCTCCAGCAACATCATTCAGGCAGCGAGGGCACAGGATGGTGCAGGGGGAGAGCGCCAGTGGGCCTGGAGTCAGGAAGTGAGCTCCAATGTGGCTTCAGACACATCCTGGCTGGGTGACCCCTTAAACAAAGGAGACGAGAAAATGGCAAGACCCCAAGTGGGGTAGGGAAAGTCGGGCCCAGCGAGAACGGCCAAACAAAAGTGGGAGGGCTCCAGGCCTGCCTCAGACACGGTCCCCTAGCTGTGCAATCCACGCAGAGTTTTTTGGTGCCTCGGTTTTCTCATCTATAAAAGGGGGATAATAACTACTCTGACCTTAGAGGGCTGTTGTGAAGGAGCCTGTGCAAAGCGAGTGCTTGGCAAGCCTTGAAACGCTGCATTAATGTGTGTTATTACTCTGGGCATGGCCGTAGCTGCTGTCCCCGGGCCTGTGCTCCCATGGCTCCTGTTGCTGCCCCCTTGATATATTGATGAAAATCGCGGGACCCCAGGTCTCTCTTAGTGAGGTATTTTTACTGACAAGCTTTGACAAAGCTCAGAGGACGATAGTGTCCCAGACAAGGGGCTTTCTTAGCCTCCAACACCCCCCGACTCCAAACCGTCCCCATCATTTTGGAGCCGAGGTCATTGCTGGATATGCTGGACAAGTGGATTTGCTCCCTGCTGAGCTGGGGCCTCGGAGTCACTCCTTAGGGTCTCGCGGGAAAGGCCTCTGGCTCTCCACCCTCCTCAGAGGGCCGGCTCTGTCCTAGGTAGAAGGGGCGGGCCACCTTTCTCCCAGATCCAAGTTCTTTGGAGCACAGGAGTGATCGCTGTGTGCATCCTCCTGAGGCTCCTGGGACCTTGCTGCCTGGGACACCTCTGCTCTCCTAGGCAGGCAGGGGAGCGAGCCCCGAGCTCAGAGAGCCGGGGCCCAGGCTGTCCCATTGTCAGAGTCCGAGGCCTGCCCGCACGGGGTACGGAGAAAAAGAGACTCTGAGCTCTCCAGACTGGGAGGATCTCTCGGGATTCTAGTGCTGCTCTCAGTGCCAGGGGGACTTTCCCTCTGCTTTCTCGAGTAAAATAAAAGCATCAGGCTGGGTGGTCTCCGAGCCCCCTCCTCGCTCTGGTCTGTGAGTGCCGGCCATGATGGACACGCGGGAGGACGGAGCTACTGAAGAGGCCCCTCGGAAGCTGGGACCTGGAGCTCCAGCTCACCTGCTCACTTCCCACTCACCTCCATTGTTTTGGGGTTCCCAAACTTTCTCAGGGTTCTAGGAGCTGAGATTGTCTAGACCGTTGCTCACATCCCCAACTTCGAGCTTCCTATGGACAAGCAGCTTTTTGAAAAAGAAGTTACTAAGAAGGGGTAGCTAAAAAGTCCCTCCAAAAGAAGGAGCTTTCTCCCACAAATTCATGCAGCATCTCCAAGAAGAGGGGGCTCCGCTGTAGAGGATGAGGGGCGAAGTTCAAGTGCTGAGCACTTTAAGGACATGTGCGTGTCTCCTACGAGCCCAGGAACTGGACCTGGAAGTGATGCACGGGGTGTCCTTTACCAGGGCAGGTTGGCATTTTCTCCTCAATCTGTCATCTTCGAGGAGTTGGCCAGACCCTTGAGGGGTCCCGCAGCCAGGGGGTGTGTCTATTCCCTGTCCCACAGCTACCCGGGTGTACGCTCCATGGGCATCAGTTGGCTTCCCTGGCAAAGGGTGCCACTCAGTGGCAGGGCACTGAGTTCTCACCCCTTCTGAGGAGGCGACACACTGGAGAAGATGGGGGAGAGGATGGAGAGGGCTGCTCCATCAAGAACCCAAGGGCTCCCATGTGCCAGGCCCAGTCCAAGGCGCCAGAGGCACGGATACCAGGCTTGAGCCTCCACAGATGTCCCATCCGGCTCAGGTCAGCTCCCACCCCCCTCTCCAGAACCCTCGGTCAGTCTGGGGGAAGGACGTCTGCCCGTGAGCTTGCACGGCCTCACCCAGTCTGGGGGGGCGTCTCAGCAGCCCCCGCGACTCTCTGAATGCCAGCTTCTCCACCTTTTGCATGGGCTGCTCACACGGGCACTACGTCTTGCATGGGAATTTTGAGTGGCAAATGTTTTGTAGAGCCCAGCAGGCCCACGGGGATGGGGGCCACTTGGGTTCTCTCTGGCCCTGGCCATCGTTGGCCCGGAGGGGTCCCTCCCCCCACATTCTCTTCTGGCATCACAGAGGCCCAGGCCTGTGATTGGCCGGAGGAGTGGACATTGGGAATTCTCCCAGGCTTCCAGTGCAAGCTGTAGGATGGCAGGCCCTGGTATGCTGTGGCAGCTAGTGCTGCTGTCCCTTTTGGGAACTTTGGAGGCTAATGCTGACACATCCTGCTCGTAAGTGAAGGAGACACAGGGGAGGAGGGCCTAGGGGGCCGAGGCCCATTAGGGGAGAACCGGGTGGACTCCTCCTCCTGTCTCCCAGGGATCCTGTTGGGAGCTGGGGACCGCCAGCCTGTCTTCCAGGGAAGGGAGGGGGCCCACGGAGGCTCGCCTAAGTCTGGGACCCATCTTTTTCTGGTACTTCATGACCTCTTCTCCCACCAGGGGTCTCTGTGGACAGAGGCCATTGATCAACAAAATTGGCAATCGGGTTGTTGGGGGCATGAATGCACGCCCAGGGGCGTGGCCCTGGATAGTCAGTATACAGCTCGTGTATTGGAATGGCAGATACAGGGACCACATCTGTGGGGGCTCCCTCATAGCTCCCACCTGGGTTCTCACTGCTGCCCACTGCTTCGGTGAAAATGAAAGGTGAGTGAGCTGGGGCCAGGTGGTGGAGAGAGGGGTTCCCCCTCCAGGGATGCTCCCTTTTCCCCTGGCGGAGCCCTATCTGTGCACACACTGGATGAGGGGTCCCGATTTCTCTCCCCTCTCTCTTTCCCTCTCCTCCTCCATTTCTGCCTCTGTGTGTCTGTGACTCTCTCTGGTAGCCCTGTCCAGGACACTCAGGAAGGGGGTCGCTGTTTCTGTTCTAGTCTCTTTCTTTTCCTCCCTCCTTCTTTTCCTTTCCTCCCTTTCCTATCCTTGCCCTTCTTCCTATCTTCCCTTCTGCCTCCCTCCCTCTCTCTTTCCCTTTCCCTCTTCCTCCTGTTTTCCCTCTCCCTTCCCCCCCCCCCTTGCCTGAGATATCTCTGGGTAATTAGTGTTCTTTTCCCAGGGACTTTAACAGGTGGCGACTTTTGGCTGGCGCATGGGAGATTCAGCACGGGTGGAATTATGGCCCTATAGACCCCAAAGTGCAGGAGCGAAAGCCCATCAAGATTATATCACATGAAAATTACAATAGAGACTTTCAGAAAAATGACATTGCACTAGTCCAGCTGGAAAGTCCGATACGGTGTGGGGATGTGATCCGTATTGCCTGTCTGCCTCGACCTGGCGAGGGCCCAGTCAAGTCGGAGGAGATGTGTGCCGTTGCTGGCTGGGGCTACACGCGGGAAGGCGGTAAGGCTGCGATAGGACATTGGCAAACCTGAGGGGGACTTCAGGGGTATGAGGCAGTCCCAAGAAGGTTATGGGAACGTGGGGGACCCCTGGGATCACTGAGGGTCATAGGAACCGCAGGAGATTCCTCACCTGTGAGTACTGGCCCTTCGGGTCCGGACCAGCTTCTTTGGCAGACTTGGTAGACCCGAGATCCACCACTCCTTTTATTTACCTGCCAACACCCAACACTTTCATAAGACGGAGCCGTCTTTCTGAGAAACCATCATCCTCAAACACTTCTTTTGGAAAATGCATCTTTTATTTTTCTTCTTCAAAGGCCTTACCCCTAATTCGGGCATGGACAACAGCCCCCATTGCTATAATGCTCAAGTCAAGGCCTGCCCTGCAGCCAGAAGGCCCTAGCGCATGAGGAAACCAGGGCAGAATATGCATGTGGCTGTTTTCCTCCAGAAGGGAGATTTCTTGTGTTCCTTATCAGTGCCCCCCTCCACTGCCTCTACTATCCCTTACCATTCAGTTGGTTGCAGAGCTCCTAGCCTCAGAAAACGCATTGGCATCCAAGAAACCCGTCCTAGAGTCCCAGCCTTGCCTCTGCCTTCCAGGGCAGCCTCGGAAGTCAGGATTCCCACATCTGATTGAGTTCTCTTCCCCACGTGTGGGGCATCTGCACATCCCAAATCAGGGATAGCTCTTCCACTGGAGACTGCCTCTGATATGAACAGGATTCCATTCCCAGGGTCAGTCAGATCAGAACTTATCTCATGGAACTTGGCATAGAATTTTATCTCTCCAACTTGTCCAGAAGAATATCTCATGAAATCTCCTGATCTACCCATTTTGTATTCGTGGTCAACAAAGGAAGCATAGTTAATTTGTCATGACATTTAAAAAATATTTTCTTTTCCCCCAATTACATGTAAAAAGAATGTTTAACTTGCATTGCTTTTTTTTTTTTTTTTAAATTTTGAATCCCAAATTCTACCCCGTCTTTCCTTGTGATCCTCCCTCCTGAGATAGTAAACAATCTGGTATAGATTATAAGTGTAAATATAATTTACAGGCAATCTTGTAAAAACATTTCTATATTATTTTTTGTGCAAGTCAAGGAAGGAAGGGAGGAAGGAAGGGAAGAAGGAAGGGAAGAAGGAAGGGAAGAAGGAAGGAAGGAAGGAAGGAAGGAAGGAAGGAAGGAAGGAAGGAAGGAAGGAAGGAAGGAAGGAAGGAAGGAAGGAAAGGGAAGGAAGGGAAAGGAAAAGAAAGGAAAGGAAAGGGGGGGAGAGAAGGATGGAAGGGAGGTCGGGAAGGATGGAAGGGAGGGAGGGAAAAAAAAAGAAGGAAAGATGGAAAGATGACATAGTATGTTTCAGCCTGGATTCAGAAAACATCAATTCTTTCCCTGGAGGTAGAGAACATTTTTCATCATGAGTTCTTTGGAATTGTCTTGAGTCACTGTCTTCCTGGGAATAGTTAGTCATTCTCAGTTGATCATCCTATGATGTTGCTATTACTGTATACAATGTATTCCTGGTTCTGTTCATTTTACTCTGTATCAGTTCATGGAATTCTTTCCAGGTTTTTCAAAAATCATTGGTCACGATTTATACTCAGTGAAAGCATGCTAGCCCTCAATGATCGCTGCTTTTCTTTCTGAATCCTAACAAACCAACGCCTAAATGATGTGTTCAAGACTTCGGTAAGAATGCAACGTCCAACCTGCTGCTCTGCACCCAGAGCTAATGCACAATTAGGCAGCAGGATAAAATGCCATGCCCCTCAGGATGTTAAAACGAGAAAGGATTTACTCTGTGGTTTTTGGTTTTTTAATCCCAGAGATAGATTGCGGTCAATGGAACACTGAAGATCACCATCAAAGGAGGCCTAACAGAGGCTCTGATCACATAAGGCATCTGCTGGTGCACTGATGATGTTTTGGATGGACCCTAAGAGTCTTTGGTTGTGGCAGTTCTCCAAACGCTGCTCTTTTGAGAGAGCGCTGTTAGTAACCAGTAACATTATGCAGCCTTCCGAATGAAATCTGTTGATGCTGTTTTGGGATCATTTTTCAGTCATGTCGGATTCCTCACAAGCCCATTTGGGATTTTCTTGGCAAAAATACTGGAATGAATGAAATCTAGTCATTGAAAAGGGATTAACCTAATTTTCTAGGAGGAAACACAAAATGGATGAGAAGTTCATGACACCCAGTTTACACTATTCAGGCAGATGGATAATCCAACCAAACAATTCACCTGTAGCCATATCTTAGATACAGACATGCTGTGCTGAAGCCAGCCCAAAATTCAAAAGGAGTTGATTCCCCTACATCAAATATAAGAGATTTTGTGGCACTTTTCAATAATGCCACGCCTCTCTCAATCACAGAAAATGCTTTCCTAAGTCCCATATGCTCCACATACTCTATTTTGTGTGTGTGGAGGGGAAATGGAGCTCCGCAGTCTCAGAAGAAGCTAAATGCCAAGCAGCGACACATAGTGGCTTGCTGCAAATCCACATCACCGTGTTTGTGTGAGTAGTGTAAAGAACAAAATGCCTGTTTGGGGTTAGGGCATGGGCTGGCCATGGAATGAGCTCCAAGAGAACAGCCAGCCAGCCAAGAGGTACCAACATAAGATGACAAGCCAAGGAAGATCCCAGGCAGCCTGGCAGGATGAAAAGATGGGGTGATCTCCAGCACCTCCTTCCAGACTCCTGATGACCAAATTTAGAACTTCTCACAGTGAGAGGCTGAGCCAGAATCTCCCAACCATAGTCTTCCCCTCCACTAAAGGGACTTAAGGCCTCAGGATCTGTTCCTCAAAAGCCGGCCAATGTGGACAGGAATGACAGGAGTGTCCCGCTTCCTCAGATGACTTAATCAAGTGGAAGGTGGATGGGGAAGTGAGCATCAGGCCAAATGGGCAAGTCTGAGAAACTCAGAAACACAAGCTGCTGGCAAAGGCCACAGCCCCCGTTCTTTGATGGCTTGGAGAGAAAAGCTAAGTCATTCTTAATTAACAGCTCTGGGAAGCTGGCTTGCTTACATTTTCAATAGACTCTAAAGAAAGCCATTCATTGGTTTCCCAAGTATGGTTTCCATAATTGATGGTGTCTTAAGAAGTACTTGAGAATGATATTACACTGTCTACACTTGTCCAATGGTAAAACTTCCCCCTTCAAACTCCCTTGAAGTCTGGGATTCCTGTCTACAGAGCTCTGTCTGAGCTGGGGGCTAAAGCTGAGACCCTGCTTCTCAGCTAGGGTGTAGCTCCCCTCCTGAGTCAACCCTTGATCAATGTCCTGCATCGGGCTGGCATAACTTTTCAAGTTATGAGAAGTCCCCTTGCCCTGGTCTACTGCCTTCCCCGGGGATGGAGAGTGCCACACGGAGGGCTTCTGGCCACACCATGTTCTCAGTGTCTTTGGACCAGAAGCTTCCTCTCTCTCCCCGTGCAAAACTAGGCTAGAAAAAAGGATCTGTGGGATTGACTGATTGGATTTCTGGAGTGATGTTTGGCCTAGTGGATTTTCCAGATCTCTTTGAAAGAGTTTCTTCTTACTGCTGCTCTGCAGAAGCTCAAGATCCCCTTCCACAGCTTTGGTAGAGTGAAAAAAATACAAAACACAAGGCAAACGACACTTTTGTGTCTTCCCGGCGTCCTTGAGATGCACAGGATCTTAAGTCACATTCTTTGGGGCAGACGCCCCCACTGGAGACCCCTCAGTTATCCTTCACCTGGTTGATCCTGTTAAGATGGTTTTTCAGGGTGTGACGAACGGGCACGCTCTAGTTTCTTGGAGTTGGGGTGTGCAGGGTGTCCAGAAGATTTGCCAAGCCCCTCACAGAACCGCTCATCTCCCTTTGGTGTATCCCTGTCGCCCGACTCTCCAGGAAATAACTCCCCAAGCTGACTGCCCAACATGCACAGAGCCTCCCTGGAGATTTACCCCGACTTCTTGTGGTTTCCCAGGGAGACTGTATGTGGTCATCCTCACCACGTATCTGTGGTATGTGCTTTGTAAGGCATCCTTGTAAAAGCACGGAAGACGGAAAGTAGGGAAAACCTTAAAGCTGTTCAAACAACTGCATGATCTCTCAAATACAACCTAGTTCCTCCTCCTCCCCCACCTCTGTGACCCTTCAAAGGTGAACAGCACAGTGGTCCCGACAGCTGCAGGGGACCTCCCTCTCCCCTCATCATCCGAGTCGCGTCTCTCACACAGAGGTGACACAAAACCTTGGTGAACGAATACACATTTGCCCGTTTGAAGGACTCTTGTATGATTTTTTCATACCGGGAAGCTTTCCATGGGGCATCTTTCACCAGCAAAGGAAATGTGTTCCTGGAGCCCACAAATGGCCCGGTGGGATCATCTCCACCGGAGACCGCTTCAGTCCTGCCACATCTGCCTGTGCTGCCGCATCTCCCTTGTGGGAATGGCACTCGGGGCTCGCGCTCTACCCTCCGCTCCCCAGGACTCTGTCTGGTGCACGTCACAGTTGGACTCTGCAAACTTTCAGGGAGAGGGAGTGTCCCCCTTGTACCTCCTATATCTCCAGGCTCTCCCCACACCCAGTGACACTGTCCCCAGCTTCCTCCTCAGGCTCCTGGGATACATAGCCCTTGGTCCACGCCCTCTGCTCTCAGCCCTGAGAGAGGATGGGGGGGCCTGGTGTGGCTGGTTGAATATACGTGGATCACGGCAGTTGAGATCAGGTTGAGATGGGCTGGCGGGGACCTCCGTCTGTAGGCAACTGGCTGATGACGGGCCTCTGGCTTTGGCAGGCACCCCTTCGCGGATACTGCAGGAAGCCATGGTTAGAATGATAGATGTTAGGACCTGCAATGGAAGCCGCTGGTACTACGGGTTCGTTCATCAACACAACCTTTGTGCTGGCTTCCAAGAGGGGAAGATCGACACTTGCCAGGTAAGCTGGCTTTTGGGGGCTCCCCTTGGGGTCTCGTGCCCAGGACCCGTCCCCCCATGTGGCAGAGGGACATCCTCGGGTGCGGTCTCACCCCTGGGCTAGGGGAGCTCGGCCCTGCTCCAAGTTCCCAGGCCAGCTCCGCTGATGGAGTGTCCTTGTGCCTAGGGGGACAGTGGGGGGCCGCTCATGTGCAAAGACAAAGACAGCGGCATCTACGTTGTAGTCGGCGTCACGAGCTGGGGGACCGGCTGCGCCCGGGCCTTTCGGCCAGGCATCTACACGTCCACCTGGCACTTTCTGGACTGGATCGCTTCCAAGATTGGGCCCGGCTCGGTCATCCCTGACATACCTCCTCAGACTACGACCCCGCGCACTACCACCACGACCGTCCCCCCTCCCCTTCCCTCCCACCTTCCCACCACTGTGGCAACTCAACGGCCCTGGTACTGGTTCTCCACTAGCAGACCCTGGGAATACAAGCCCTGGTCCCTCCTCTTTACCAGGACCACCACCACCCGAGGCTGGGTCACTCATTACAAGCCCTGGAAGGGGAGTTCCTCCAACAGTTGGTCTCCGAGCTACCAGCCCTTAGCAGGCCCCCCAGCCACTCGCCCATCCATATACACAGCTCTCCGGCCCTGGATCTCCAATCCGGTGATGGTCAAGTCCCAAGTTGTGGGGCCCGGTCAGCCCGTCTCTCTCTCCTTCCCCAAGCGCTTGAAGTTGCTCATGGAATCCATGAAGAGCAACAGGTCCACATAATGCTCCGTCTGGAGAGAGCCGTCCACGTGCAGGCCAGGTGTCCGGCTGCATCCTGGGCCCTCTGCCCTCCACTCCCCGGGGAACAGGTCAATAAAGTTGTATATGAAGCTGGACCTGCCTGCTAGCTCTTGCCTGCATCCTTCATGGCCTTGGTGGGAATCACCTGGAAGGGCTCAGGGACCGAGGGGGGACCAGTGAAAATAACCCTGATATACACGGCTGTAGGAAGACCACATCTAATAAGTTCCCCCCAAATCCTCCCCTGCAACATTCTTGCGGCTGGATGGGGCAGGGGGGCAAAGCATCCTTTAAGCCTGGGGGTCTCCAGCTTCCCCGGGATGACCTCGCTCCTACCTCTCCCTAATGGCCACCCAGGATCTGCAGGGATGGCAGATCCTCAGAAGAAGGTCCTCACGGGCAGCTCAGGTGGCCCTCAGATGGGGCTCCACTGGTCAGGAAGCCTGGTCCTGTTCACTTTTGATGCCTCTGCCCCTCCCCCTCAGCCAATCTCCTTTCTCCAGCCTTTCATCTTTGTTTCCTGTAACTGAGCTTCCAGTCTTTCCTCCCAGCTGGAGGACGCCACGCATGTGGCGTCTGCACTCCCTGCTGTGCACTGTGCTCACGGTGTCAGTTGGGGGACTTGCATCAAGCTGCAGACTTGGGGGAAACTTGAACCCAAGCCGCTAGATCATGAAGATAGCCCAGAAAATTCCTGAGAAACCTCCAGAGCAATGGGGAGTCAGAGGAAGGCCCATGATCCCCTGGGGTGAGGCTGACGGGTTATACGTGCCCACGGGAACCCAGAAAGACACAGGGGGGGGGGACGGGCAGAGCACCAGGGCCCTGAGTGCGACCCCCCCCCCCCAGAACTCGATTTGGGGATGTGGTTGCCCCCCTTCAGCTGCTTCGTCTTGCAGACATCTGCCGAGGGCCCCCTCAGACCCGCAGCCGAGGGCTGCCTCCCTTCCCCACTACGCTCCCTTGCTGTGCTTCGGCGGCGGCTTTCACGAGGGCTCGGCATTTTTGGCAGATCTTCGCTGCCTGGTGCGGACGGTGCCCGGAGGCGCCTTGGTCCAGCTCCATCGATGCGGAGGAGGGGCACGGGAAAGGCCGGCTCCAGGGCTGCCCCCTTCAGTGATCCTGGCCTTGACACCTGGGAGTTCTCCCTCATCCCTGCCATCCCAGAGCCCTCGCTCTCCGCTATGCTTCTGCCCTCCCTTTGGGGAGCAGGACTTTCTCGTCCCCTTCCAGCTGCAATCCCCACTTCCTTTTACCATGGACCTCCTTGGACCCTTCTCTGGCCCGTGTGCCAGCTTCCAGACCCCACATCCCGACCAGTGAAAGGAACAGCCAGGGATGCCCAGTCTCTAGAAGCCGGCCCACTCGAGTGGCTACCGTGTGCCGGGCACTGCCCGACGGGGCGTGCGATAAGCAAACCAGAGCACGAGGAGCGAGCCGATGCCAACACCCCTCACGGGCCCTCTCTGAAGCTCCTAGAGGGCCCCCCTGGCGGGGCCTAGGACAGGGACAGCTTTCTGCCGCCTCCTCCCCGCCCGTGGCCACCATTGCTTCCCCAGCTGCACCTCCTCGGCTTTACTCACTTCCTGCCCCCAGATCTTGGCCAGCTCCCAGTGCCTGGAGGAAGCTTCGTGACCCAACCCAGAGCCGGTGCCGGGCACTGCCAGCCATCCAGGGGCTTCAGCATGGGGATCACGACCCCGTTTGGGGTTTACTTGGCAAACACAGGGGGATGGCCTGTCACTTGTGCTCCAGGGCTGAGCGACTTGTCCAGAGTGCTAGGGCCTGTGGCCACGTGGCAGCTCTTCCTGACCCCAGCCGCAGCCTCGCTGCTCCCACCACCCAGTAATCTGGGCCACCCTGGAGAGATGGGAAGCCCGGGGGCGGTGTAACTGCGGGGCTTGGAGCAGGCGTCTCAGCTCTCTGACCCCGGCTGCCTGGGCCCCCGAGCATGAGCACTGGGGAGGGGAAGGGGCGGCAGACCCGTGCCCAGGCCGAGCCCTGCCCGCCCATAACGGTGGCTCCGAGGGACTCCCCGCGGGGCCGAGAGTCACAAGCAAAAAGGCCCAAGGTCAATGTTGACCAAAAATATTTATTTGTTGTGTTCCTCAGGTGGATGCGTCCATCACGGCATCGCCCTCGCAGCCCGGCTCCAAATGGGGGGGATGGTAGCCCCCGGGGCATGTCCCAAGCCTGCCGGGTGTGGGACGGCCGCCCTGCCGGTCACCGCTCTGTCTCCGGGGTCTCGGGCCTCCTGCCGCGCCCCGGAGCCGGGGGAACTGGGGGGGGGGGGGGGCTCGGGCCAAGGTGACTCTCGCGGGGCGCTGGGGTGGTGAGGAGAGGGGAGGGCAGAGGGGGACTCAGGGGGATGGAAGGTTCAGAGAGGCTTCGCTCGGTTCCGAGTCCGTCACGGACCCCGCCGCCTTCTCCAGCTCAAAGTTCTGCCGGAAAAGCCGTAGGTGAGCCGGGCCCAGCCAGAGGAGGGGCCCGCCCGCCCGCTCCCGACCACCCACCTCGAGTTCTTGTAAGATCTCGTCCATGAAGTCTTGGGAATTCTGTTTGTAAGAAACCGCCAAACGGATAGCGTCATTGAAGAGCTGGGGGAAGAGAAGGCGGGTCCTGGAGGGCGGGGGCGGGGCTCCCCACGCCCCTCGGCCCCGCCCGCCCGGGCCGGGCTCGCCCCTCCCCCAGCCCACCCAGCTACCTTCACCACGTTGGTGCCGTCGGCGGCCGAGACGAAGTACAGAGGCAGTGAAAACTTCCTGGCGAAGTTGAAGCTTTTCTGGGTTACCTTGGTGTCGGCTGCAGAGGGGGACAGGGTCACGCGAGCAGTGGAAGAAGGGGGTGCCCGCCTCCCCTCCCTCCCTCCCTCCCTCCCTCCACGAGGGGCGGCTCCCACCATCAATCTTGTTGGCCACCACGATGCAAGGGATCTCGGGCCGGAACTCCCGAAGCTCCGAATACCAGGTGCTCAGGTTCTTGTAGGTGACTTTTCTCTGCACGTCGAACACCTGGGGAGACAAGAAGGCGGGGCTCTCCACCGGGCCCCGCCCCCAGCCCTCTGGACCCACGCCTTCAGGACGGGAAGACGGCCAACTAAGGGGCTGGGGGACCTCGGGAAGGGCTGCCCTGGTGCTCCCGAGTCACCGAGCATCTTCCCGCTCTGTTTCTAGGAACAAGCCCCAGAACTCTGGGGAAAGCGCGGCCCGCGGTGGGCAGGAATCCCACAATCCACCAGGAATCCCATCCGCCCCAGCCCCCCACCCCCGGGGCGGACCCCAGGAAGGACAAGAGCCCAACTCCCTGGCTCCCACCTGAATAAGGGAGCTCCCAAAGGGCCCCCGGGGCTCCCTCACAGCCCAGGCTCGTGCTTGGGCACAAAGTGGCCCCTCCTTCCTGGAATCCCCCCTCCCTCCCCCCCCCCTGCACTTTGCTGGGTGCTTGCGCCCCTCACAGCGAGTCTGGCCTGGCAGGGCCAGGGGCACTGGCATGGGCATCTCTCCATCGCCTCACGAGGGCACTCACACGGATGAGCCACCCCAGAACAGTGCCGGGGGGCAGAGTCCAGACCCCAAGGGATGGGGCGCCTCCACCTGGGAAGGGCCGGGGGGCTTGGGACCCAGAGCTCCTGCCAGAGCTGGCCCTGAGGGGGCCTTTCCTGAGCCCCGGTAGCTACCTTGCCCGCGGAAGAAACTCTGGGAGAAGGGGTCTTCCGGACAGGTGTGCAGGTGGGCGGAGCCACATTTAGAGCCAGGAAGGACGCCTGCTCTATCTCACAGGAGCCGCCTCCTTAGGGGGAGTCAGGGGAGGGGGTCCTGACCCCGGATGCCAGCACTTTTCCCTGAGCCCCTCCTGGGGCCACCCCAGGGTCCCGGCTCCAGGCTGCGGGGTACTTCTGCCACCCCTCCATAGGTGTTCTTACAGCCCCAAGAGAAGGGGGCCGCCTTTTCAGCCCTTGTTAAAGGCGCCAAATGGAGGCATCGCAAAGGAGCCCAGTGTCTGAAATCAGGAGGTGACTTTTTCCTGTCCAAGACCAGACTCCCTGAAAGCTATCCAAGAGCAGTGGGGCAGCAGACATCGGGGAGACGTATCACCCTTCGCCTTACCCCCAAACCGACAAAACCGGAAAGGGGAGAGCCAAAAGCCTTCAGGTGGGTGAACCCTTGGGTCCGGCCCGTCCTCCTGACTCCCGTCTTCCCCCATCCAACCCCTCGGGAAGCTCCAAGCCAGCGCCTTCCTGGAAGGATCCGGCCCCTGGCAAGGCTCTTCCAAGCTGGGGACCGAGGTCCTGGTGAGAGCGAAGGGGGATGAGGGGAGAGGGAAGGCAGTCCCTGAGCAGGAGGCTGGGCCCGACGCCCTCCCCCCAGCACCCTGTCAGCAGATGGGCAGCCCGAGACCCTGACCCCTGTCCTCAGGGGCACTTGTAGGCCCCGCCAGGCCTCCCTCCCCATGGCTGCAGCTCTCATCCCTCGCTGCCCAAGCTCCTTCAAGTTCAGAGGCTGAGGTGGGGGTGCTGGGGACCACCGGAGGATTCTGAGACGGGACGGACAATTCCATCCTGGGTCCACGTGCCGGGCCCAAGACCCAGCTGCGTCCGGAGGGATGGTGGGACCCCGGGGGAAGCTGGGGTCCTGGAGGGCTCCCTCCCTTATCCACGGTCCTGCTCAGCCCAGAGTAGGCCTGAAGCTGCCTTGGTCACCTACCATGATGCAGGCGTGGGCCTTGTGGTAGTAGGAGGCATGCATGCTCTGGAACCTCTCCTGCCCCGCCGTGTCCCAGAAATCTGCAATGAGAACACGGACGTCAGGCTGCGGTCCGGCGGGAACCAGGCCTGTGCAACCCCGGGATGGGGCAGAAGCCTCTGGGAGCGAGCGTGCAAATGCGAGGGGCGGAGGGGTGTGAGCATGTGCTTGTGCATGAGTGTGTGTGCATGCAGCCTGGCTGCACACAGGTGCACAGTGCCCCGGGCGCCCGGCTGTGCATGTCTGAGTGTGAATGCACATGCAAGTGCTTGTGCTTGAGTGTGTAAATGTGTGTACGTGCATGTAGCCCGGAGTGTGTAAATGTGTGTACGTGCATGCAGCCCGGCTGCACACAGGTGCACGGTGCCCTAGGTGCCTGGCTGGGCCTGGCTGGGTGCATTTGTGTGTTGCTGCATGTGAATACCTGTGCATGGGAGGAAAGCAGGCTCACCAAGAGAGAAGGGCATAGAGGAGGGGGGGGCAAGCTCTGCAGTGAAGAGGGGGGGGGCGCTATCTGCACATGTGCAAGGTGGGCCCAAGCTGCTGCCCAGGAGATCCATTCTCTCCCTTCATGCCTCCTTTCACCCTCAGCCTCATCTTGGCCCGACGACTCCTGCCCCCCACTGACCCCCAAAAGGCTAGAGGGGGGGTGCATAGAGGGGCTACAGGATGCAGGTTAAGGCTCTCAGGCCCAGAATGGGGGAGGGGAGGGCAGCTGAGGTGGGAGCTGGGAGCCTGGCTGGCTGAGCAGCATCGAGGCCTGAGAACAGGAAAGCTGCATCTGGCCTTCCCGGGACAGGGCTCTAGAGTCGGGCCCAAGCTGGGGAGTGGGGCAGGAGGGGGGCCCCTCATTGGGCAGGGGTCACAAGCTGGACTCCCCACGTCCTGCAGAGCCGGCCCTGGGCCCTCTGGCCTCCTTCCTGGGCCCAAATCTCTCCTTCCTCCCCAGGGAGGCTGTCACTCACCCACAAGGATGGTTTTACCGTCGATAGTGGTCGTGTGCTTGTAGAGGGTCAGGGCGTAGGTGGAGAGCTGCTGGGGCCGGCTGCACCCCCGTTAAGGACACGTCTAACGGGCGGCGGGGACGGGGGCCGGAGCCCGGGAGAGAAGCACGGGCTGGAAAACAGCTCGGGGAGCTCCCTGCCTAGGAGATGGGGACGGAACCCAGGGGAGCCGGTGAGATCACTGGGAGACAGGCGGGGATCGGTGGGGAAAGAGAGGGGGGAGTGCAGTGACAGAGAGAAGCAGGGCCTGAGCAGAGCCCGGAAGGGAGCATCTTTCAAACCTGTCCCACAGCCTCCGGCAGAGGAGGCAGGTGACAGGCAAAGGCAGGGGCAGGGGCCCAGGCTGAGCTTGTGCACAGGGGCCGCTTGGGAGCAGACAGGGAGTTCCCAGCAGCCCCTGGGGGCCCCAGAACCCCTGGTGGGGGGCTGGGCTAGGAGGTGCCCTGGGCCCTCATAGGAGGCCTGCTGGGTGGCTCCCCCTAAGCTGTTCTGGGTTGGTGGGACCTGACTGGACGCCTGGGTCTTTTCCAAGGGAAGAACTAGGACTGTTCTATGCCCAGAGGGGAGAGGCTGCAGAGAGGCCTGGGTGCACAGCAGGGGGAGGGGCTGCAGAGAGGCCTGGGTGCACAGTAGGGGGGAGAGGCTGCAGAGAGGCCTGGGTGCACAGCAGGGGGGGGGGGCTGCAGAGAGGCCTGGGTGCACAGCAGGGGGAGGGGCTGCAGAGAGGCCTGGGTGCACAGCAGGGGGAGGGGCTGCAGAGAGGCCTGGGTGCACAGCAGGGGGGAGAGGCTGCAGAGAGGCCTGGGTGCACAGCAGGGGGGAGGCCTGCACAGGGAAAAGGGCATACAGGAGAGGGGCCTCATGGGAGGTGACCCAGGTGAACGGGGGAGGGGATCTGTATGGAGGAAGGGTCCTGCGGGGGGAGGGGGTGCTGAAGGATACAATCCGTCCATGAGGAATCTCTCCATGAGCCTGCAAGCACAAGAGGGGGTGGTCGGTACATGCCCCTCCCCATCCCCCCCAAAGCCTCTGTCAGCCATGAAGACCTGGCAGCTCCCAGCGCTAAGACCCCCGCGGGCCTCAGTTTCCCCCTCTGTCACAGGGAGGGGTCCTCCCGGACTACCGGGAGAGGCTGGGGGCTCGGGACTAAAAGCAGTGGCCCTGGGTTCCAGTCCTGCTCCGAGGGGCGTCCTGGGGACCCCCGATCTCAGGATCTGCACGGAGGCCCCTTGCAGCATCTCAGGAGAACAAGGGGCCCCTCAGCCGGCTGGAATTCAGGCTCCTCCCCCCACGCCTGGCCTCGGCGCTCCAGGCTTTCCCTTCTCCCAAGCTCAGCCTTCAGGGCTCCCCGGAGCTCGGCCCCGCCCCCCCACGCACTTGGACTTGCCCACGGCGCTGTCCCCAAGGCAGATGATCTTGACGTTCTCGGCCGCGTCGTACTTTTCCTGGTCGAACTCCGGCTCCGCGCCTGCCCCGACCCCGGCCCCGGCGCCCACCCCAGGCCCGGTTCCGGCCCCGGCCCCGGCCCCAGCGGGCTCCCCCGCCATGGCGTCCCGGCCTCGGGCTCGGCAGCGTCGTCCCCTGCTGCTATGCAACCGCAGGGGCTGCCCGCGCCGGACGCCAGAGGGACGACCGGGAGGCCCCCGGGGCTGCCTTCGGCGCCGCCTGAAGGACCTCGCCACAAACGCGCACGCGCAATTCCCCGCACAAAGAGCGGGATGCATGGAGCCACACTGTGGGGCGAGGAGTACGGACACAGGCCGCACGGGGGCGCACGGGGGACTCAGGAGCACGCACAGCTGCGCATGGGCGGGACGCACGGGGGTGGGAGGGGGGTGTGTGGCGAAGGATCGGGAAAACCCCGAAGGACGTACGGGGTCTCGGGAGCGCGTACACGAGCACGTCGGGGCACGCGGGCCACGCACGAACACGCCGGGGAAGGTCCCGGCGAACTTTTCTCAGGGAGGGGAAGCGGGGCCCGCGGGCGCTGGTCGGACCGGCTCCGGCCCAGAAGATGGCGGCGCTGGGGCGAGGGGGGGCCGGCCTGCTGCAGCTCACCCTGGCTCTGATCAAGCCGGACGCCGTGGCCCATCCCCTGATCCTGGAGGTGCCCGGGCCGCGCAGGGAGGAAGGGGGGAGTGGTTGGGGAGAGCTGTCCGCCGGCGGCGGCCTCCAAGGAGGCGGGCGCTTCTTTCCTGTAGGGAGCCGTAGCAGGCTCCGGAGCGAGAGCGGCAGCGGCCCCGCGGGGTTAGGAGCGCGTGGGGGGAGGGGAGGCGCCCCCCCAGTAATAAAGCAGGACCTTCAGTTTGCCGAGGGCCCGGGCTCTTATAGAGAGGGAAACTGAGGCAGAGCACGTGTCTGCGATTTGGACCCCGAGGGGGTCTTGCTGACCAGAGCCTCCATGAACAGAAACTGTCCGAGGTCCGAGGCGTGTCGCTGCTGGGCGCCCCCTGCGGGCTGAAGGCCGGGGTTAACATACAGCAGGCGCCGCATAAATGCTCTCCGCGCCTGTTTAGAGCTGAGCTCCCGGGCAGATTTCTATGGGCACTGGCTCTTCCTGGGAGGCCCCGGGGCCGGGGTCCCAAGGACGGGCTTTTTAGCTGCCCTGGGTTCCTTCCAGGCCATTCACCAGCAGATCCTGAGCAGTCAGCTCCTCATCGTGCGTGTGCGCGATCTGGCCTGGAGGCGGGAGGAGTGCCAGAGGTTTTACCAGGAGCACGCAGGTGGGTGGGGCCGGGGCCCTGGGAGGGGGGGTGGGCGCTGCCCGCGGGATGCCAGCTCTGTCATCTGTCTCCCACAGGGCGCTTTTTCTACCAGCGGTTGGTGGAGTTCATGGCCAGGTACCCCTGCTTCTCTGGGGGAGGGGGGGTGGGTGTGGAGCTCATGGGTCACCCCCTTTTCTCATCCCCAGTGGCCCCATTCGGGCCTACATCCTGGCTCACGAGGACGCCATTCAGCTGTGGAGGAGCTTGATGGGACCAACCAAAGTGTTCCGAGCCCGCTTCGTGGCCCCGGACTCCATCCGCGGGCGCTTCGGCCTCACGGACACGCGCAACACCACCCACGGCTCAGGTGGGTGCAGGGCCGAGGTGGGGGCAGGGCAGGGCGTTCCCGGGAGCGCTGACCCCCCCCTTCTCTCCCCAGACTCAGTGGCCTCTGCCCGCAGAGAGATCGCCACCTTCTTCCCCGACTTCGATGAGCGTCGCTGGTACCAGGACGAGGAGCCCGGCCTGCGCTCCGGCCCCGTGTACTATGACCCCGAGGGAGGCATTCACTGCCCCCGTCCGGCGGCCCCTGCCAGTGACCTGGCCTGAGCCTCGGTTTTCTCCTCATGGTCCTACCCCACAGGTTTGTTGTGAGGATTCATTGAGAACAACTCACCCGGTCAGCCTCGTGCAGCTGGGGAAGTGTCTGCCCTGGTGTGTGACTCCGGCTCTCCCCTCCTCCAGACCTGCCCATGGAGCCTCTGATCCCAGCCTCCCCTGCAGCCCCTAAACTCCCCTCTGCCTTCCTCTCCACCTCAGTCCTTCTCGGGCCCTCCCCTGCCCCAGCCCCTGCCTTTGTAGGGGGCAGCATTTTAGAGCCCACAAGCTGGCCTCTTTTGGGGGAGGCTCCCTCCTCCCCACACTGTCCTCCCTGACTGTGTGGAAGGCGGCCAGTTTTTGCCTTCAGTCAGCTTTGGCCCCTCAGGCTCATCCTGCTGCTCGAAGCCTGGGGAAACCCCTGGGTCTTCTCAGGTCATTTCTCCGACTTGGGAAATTGGTGTCTCAGGATTTGGCCTTTAGATTCCTGCTCTGGAACTGGTCGGGTAGACCCGAGTTCAAATCCTGCTCTAGTCGTGGAGACCATGTCCACATCCTTGCACGGGAAGCTTTCTCTAAGGCCTCTCAAGAACTCGGATGACATTCCACAGCATCCCCCGCAAAAGGGCTGATCTGACACAGTGCCTTCTGGGAATCATGCTGGCCCTTGGGTTCCCCAACAACGTTATTCGCTCCCTGTCATCGGCAGATGGAGGTTTCTTTGACATCGGGCCCTGTCCCTTGTACTTTTCTCATCAAGCGTCACCTTGTCCTTTCTGCCCATTTTCTTTCTCTCCCCCATTAATAATGGGGATCTCCAGTGTCTGAGCCTTCTTCCCCCCCCAAGAAGAGCTTTTTGTTGAGCTCCCCCACAGGACACTCCACAGTTCCATGTCTGTTCTTCCATCTTGTACAGATCAGCTCTTGATTTCTGCCTTAGCTGCCCCCTCCTTTGGGGTCACCTTGTTGCCAGCTGCCTCTCCCTCCCAGCTGCACCTCCACAGAGGACTTGGGACTGGGAGCCAGGCTATCACCCCAGTGCCAGCCGCCTTTTCTCCCCAAATACCAATTTAATCGTGTGTGCCCTTAGCCGGTGACTTCTGTCACACTCATCCCTGAGGGACAAAGTTTGCCCCAGGAAGCTGGGCTGTTGTGTAGACTCAGTCTGCCAAAATTCACGTTCCAATGTCAAGCGAAAAGCCTTTGCACAACAGTCCTGGCTGAAACTTGGTTGTGCCTCTTAGCTGCTACGGGTCTCTACCTTCATTTTCCTTACCTATAAACTGGACATCCAGGTGTGGCCTGGAGCTTAGTACAAACTGCTATATGAACCTCCTGGGATCAGGGAAGTGGAGCACTTGGCCTTCAGACATCTCCCAGAAGAAGCAACGCAGCTGCGCCCTGAGAACTGGACATTGTTTATGTGGTTTAAGCCTGTTCTTCCATTTCCCCAATAAATACATGGTTGAGGGATTTGAACAGGCAGGATTCAGTTAAAGAAATCAAAGCTACCTATAGGCATATGGGAAAGGGCTTTAAATTACTTTTGATGAGAGAAATGCACATTTAAAACACTGATAATACCCCCTTGCACTGCTCAGATTGGCCAACGTGACAAAAAAGGATCGTGATAAATTCTGGAGAGAATGTGGGAAAATGGGGACTAATGCATTGGTGATTGAGTTGTGAACTGATGGGGCCATTCTGGAGAGCGATTTGGAACTATGTCCAGAAGATGACCAAACTGTGTACCTTTTAACAGCAATACCACTGCCAAATCTGTAATTCAAAGAAATCATAAAACGAGGGAAAGGACTATTTGTACAAGCAAGTGCTAGCAAAATGCTGGAAATTGAGAGGGTGCCCATCGATTTGGAAATGGCTGAGTAACTTGTATATGAATGTAACTGAGTACAATTGTGCTGTAAGAAATTACAAGCAAATTGCCGAAAAACCTGGAAAGTTGGGTACAAATTGATGGAAAGTGAAATGAGTAGAACTAGGAAAGCAGTGTACACAGTACCAGTGACATGAATCTATTGTGAATGACTCGAGTCTTCTCAGCAGCACAATGGCCCAAGACAAGTACAAAGCACTTCTGAAGGAAAATGTTATTCATATCCAGAGAAGACAGATGGGCTCTGAGTGCAGATGGAAGCATATTTTTTCACTTTATCAAGGGGGGGGTTCTCTTTTGTTTATTTCACAAGTGATTAATATAGAAATGTCTTGCATGATAGCACATATATACACTAGATCAAATTGTTTCCCTTTGGAAGAGGGGAGAAAAAGGAAGGAGAAAACTTTGAAATTGTAAAAATGAATGGTAAGAAAATGTCCTGTATCTGGGGGAGAAAATAAAATACTCATATATATATATATATATATATCTTGAATCATTTTCTCTTGGAGTTGGGGCCTAGCAGTTAGATAGTAGTGAACCTAATTGGGGGGCAGACAGAGAATGATTCAGATAGGTCTGACCAATCCTACTGCCCAAGGAAAACAGCCTTTGTATTCCTGGCTGCAATCTGTCCTCCCTTTGTCCCCTGGAGGAGTACTGCATGAGCCCAGGTGGAACAGCCCTGGGGGGTTCTTGTTCTAGGGAGTAGGTGTAGGAATAAGGAATAGGCTTTTCTGGGTGCCCACTGGGCTCTGTGAACCCAGCAGCTAGCCGATGGGGTGTTGTACTCAAAAACGGCTCTCAGCCCCTGAGCAGGACTATATGACATTTCTGCATAAAAATTGTTAAGGAGATTTGTTATCCTGCTGAACATTCATGGATTCAGACACCAAAATCTGGAAGATTGTTTAGTGAGGATGTTGAGAGATGATGGGAAGCAGAGATGGGTTTCCTGTGTTGAGACAGAATGGGATTGGGGGAATTTTCAAGACAATTTGACATGAAGTTTCTTAAAGCATAGATATTTTAAGTCCTGACTGTCATTTAAAAGAACAAAATGTAAAAGTACTACTATACATTTAGGAAGTACCTACTGTATTACTAGACATCAGGCCAAGTGCTGGGGATACAAAGGAAGGCAAGGGACAAGCTATAGAGAGAGCTTGATCTCAGAGGGAAGGCATTGAGGTTAAGGATGAGAAAGTCTTTCAGAGGGGAGGAAGGGCAGGAGAGATAATTAGAGAATGTCCAGAGCTGGGAGGGATAGAATCTTGTTTGGGAAGGCCTAGGTGGGAAGAGTCCATGATGGGTGGAGGGAGGACATTGCACAAAGATCTAGAGGGGGCAGGTTATGGAGGGCGAGTGCCAAGCAGAGCATTTTGTACTGGATATACAGTGATAAGGAGCCACTGGTGTTCACTGAGTAGTGGGGTGACATGGTCAGATTGGCATTTCGGGAAAGTTTCTTATGGGGATGAATCAATCCGACACCTCAGATATGGAGAAAATTTGGAGGGTTTATCAAAGATTTTCCAGAATGTATGTACAGTCAGCCTTCAAGATACAGCCAAATCGCCTCCATTTTTATGCCTTTTCTTAAACTGCTCTGGCTGCCAAATTGTTCTCCCGTGACACAACTAATGTTGACATTGGTCCTTTTCTTATTCTGGAGATACTCTTATTTTTTGCTAATCTCCAGAGGTTTTCTATACAAACAATCCTGCAGTTTCCCCGCCATCCTGTTGCTTCCGTTTTCTGTTTTGCAGTCCAGGTAGCACAATTTTCCTTATAGATATAGTAAAAAATGCTTTCTCAGAGTCAGCAGCATGGCTAATGACACCTTCAGTTCTAAGGCTAGAATGCCATTGTAAAAAATGGCAGTCATGCTGCCCTCTGCTCAGGTCTGGGTTCATTTAAGGGTACTATCATCCCCCGGGAAGAACATGAATAAGCTAGGAGTAAACTCAGACGATGCCCTCCTTTATGGGGAGAAGTGGTAAGGTGAGGGCTAGAGGCTGGCTTTTCTCCCCATGTTGGGGAGGAGAGAAGAGAAAAAGAAAGGGAGAGAGAGAATGAGAGGAGACAGAGAAAGGGAGAAAATGAGAAAGAAGAAAAGAAAGAAACAATGAGAGGAGAAAGAATTAGAGGAGACTGAGAGAAAAGGGGAACAAATGAAAAAGAAGAGAAAAAAGAAACAATGAGGTGAAAGTGAAAGAATGAGACAAAGGGATAAAATGTGAAAGAAGAAGAGAGGTAAAGGAAAAAAGGAGAGAGAAAGAGGAAGAAAGGGAGAAGTAAGAATTGAGAGAGAAGATGGCCCAGTTAAAGAGTTTATTTGAAAGCATTGTCACTGGTCCTCTTCTAAAATGAAGGATGCCCAATGATTTGTGAGGGGCAGTAGCTGCCCCATTAGTAACTGAAAAAGCCAAATCCAGCTGGACAATGCTATTATTTCCTCCTCTTCCTCTCCTTCCTCCTCCTGTCTTTGTCCTCTTCCTGTTCTTTGTCCACATGAATAAGTTCACCTACTTTGGCAATATACTTAAAAAATTTTTTTTTAAATTATAGCTTTTTATTTACAAAATATATACATGGGTAATTTTTCAGCATTGACAGTTGCAAAACTGTTTCAATTTTTCCCCTCCTTTCTCCTACCCCTGCCCCAGATGGCAGGTAGACCAATACATGTTAAATATGTTAAAGTATATGTTAAATACAACATATGTATACATGTCCAAATAGTTATTTTGTTTCACAAGAAGAATTAGACTTTGAAATAATGTACTATTAGCCTGTGAAGGAAATAAAAAATGCAAGCAGATAAAAATAGAGGGATTGGGAATTCTATGTAGTGGTTCATACTCATTTCCCAGAGTTCTATCACTAGGTGTAGCTGGTTCAGTTCATTACTGCTCTTTTGGAACTGATTTAGTTCATCTCATTTTTGAAAATGGCCACATCCATCAGAATTGATCATCATATAGTATTGTTGTTGAAGTGGTCCTGCTCATTTCACTCAGCATCAGTTCATGTAAGTCTCTCCAGGCCTTTCTGAAATCATCCTGCTGGTCAGGCAATATACTTTTAAGGGATGTACATATTTATGATCAGACATATGCATTGCCAAGAGCTAGCTCAGTGTTTGAAACAGAGAATCCAAGGAAAAGTGTGATAGAAAAGAGATATTAGATTGACTACCAAACTGAAGATCTACAGAGTGGTTGTGTTGATCTCATGACTGGGAGACGGTCTACCAGCGCCATACCAGGAAACTGAATCGCTTCCATTTGGATAGTCTTAGGAAGACTCTGGAGATCGCCTGCCAGGAGAAGGGACCGGACACTGAGGTCTTTTCTCCAACTAACCTGCCAAGTGTTCCAACTCTGCTACAGACAGCGCAACTCTGTTGGCTGGCCACAAAGTTCAAAGACCAAAAAGACTTTTATGGAGAACTCACACAGAGTAAGCGCTCATATGGTGGTCAGAAAAAAATTGATACAAGGCCTCTTTGAAGAACTTTAGAATTGATTGCATGACATGAGAGACACTGGTATAGGACACTGGTATATTCAGCATGGAGTTCCCTTATCAGAAAAGGTGCTGTGCTGTATGAGCAAAGCAGAATTGAATTATTCAGAATAAGTGCAAGATGTGCAAAGTTAAAGAGTCCACTCCTAATGTTCATAGGGACTATTTGTGTCTAACCTGTGGCAGTGCATTCCGAGCAAGTATTGGTCTGATCAACCAGAGTCTAACATACTGTAACTTGACTTTAACATAGTGAGATCATTTTGATCCTCTTTGAGAATGAAGGGCAACTTTATAAAATATCTTTGAATCTAGATTTTTTTTCTTTCTCTACTTATTCTATCATTAAAAAAAAAAAAAACTGGAACAATTAACATCTTTGTCTTAAGTAACTTTCATTTATAACTGAAAAATCAGGCTTTGATAAAGTCTCACAGACTGGCCAGGCGTCACTTGGATGGCTCACATGAGTGGAAATAGAGCTCTGAAGGTCCTCTCTACCTGAGGATTCTTATGTGAAGGCAAACGAAGACGTCTTTTCCCTCAATTCTTACCTCAATCACTGAATGGATGTTGCCACGGACAATCTGAGACCCAGCTAAGGAAAAAGCCAAGGTGGCCCACCAGATCTGGACCCATCACACTTGTTCTGACCTGCGTCTTGTGATACTGGAATGATCTGGATATGAGAGGGAGGCTGGTGACTTTGCACACCTCTGCTTCACTTAAACCCAATTCCCTTACAAGTAATGTCATTTATCCTCTTTGAGAAGGAAGGAATAACAACAACATCAATAGCAGCAATACTTTATGAATACATTCTAAACTTTCTGTGGCTTCAGTGGAGGTGGAGGAATGTCTTCTTTTATAGCAACAATCACCTCAAAATACTATGTAAATGCTAGCTGCTTATGTTCATCATCATTTATTTCTTTACCTGTTTCTCCATTTTTAAAATTATTTTAGGGCAGGTTGAGTAGAAGGGCCACCCACTGACTGGGCCCTGTAACCACTAGGATCATGGGTCTGAGGAGCAGATAGAAGTCCCCTTTGGCTGAGAAAAGGGAAGTGAATTCTGCCAGGATTCAGGGGAATGAGACTACTTTCTTAAATCTTACCTAGGCTTTCCCAAAAGAAGCAAGAACCCCAGTGAGATGTGTCATGTGCCCGTGCACATGACACAGCACGACTCCAGTATTCGGACATAGCCGCTGAGCAGCACAAAGGGGCTGATGGCTGGAAAGCAGAGCATCAAGATAGTGGACACAAAATGAAGCCAAAGATCAGGCTTCTTCAAATAACGCTTCCATAGTTCAAGGCAGCTGTTGATAAAATAAAAAGAAAGAAAGCTGCTCATCAGCAGCAGGATGGATATGGAGGCCTTGATCTCCGGGGAGGCTCTGGAAGGGAGGCTGATTCTGGGCAGGTACTGGACTTGCTGGGAGTATTTCCTCAGGAGAATCACCATGTAGCTACTTGTACACACCATCAGTCCCACAAAGAATGCATCTCGAAGATAAGTGAGGATGATATAATCTGCCAAAGAAGGTTTCCAGGAGCAGTACAAGAACTCAACAGCCTCCGTCTGATTGGGAGGGCCTGGCCTCGGGCCTGTCACATAAATGGGCACATCGATGTCTACAAGGAGGCTCCCGAGCCAGCAGAGTAGGCAGGAGGGAAGCACATATGTTGGGGCTCCTGCTTTGAGCCTTGCAGCCAGGGAGCCACTAGGACTGATGATGATAGCCTGGAAGCAACTTAACAGGCAAGTAGTGCAGATGGAAAGACCCCGGCTGACACACTGAAGATACAGAACCATTTTGCACCCCAAATCATTTAGGAAATAGTTCATCCTCAGCACTGCAATACTCATAGGGATGCTTCTGGACAAAAGCAACGTGGTGTTTGTCAAAGTCAGCTGAATGATAATGAGGTTAACAGACCTCCACCGATGGCCTGTGAGATAAGGAAAGCTACACAGACATAGGAGAATGGAGCTCCCCAGGATCCCAAATGCTGTCTGCAAAAGGAAAATGGACCCCAGAAACAGGAGGAGAGGAATCATTCTCTTTGTTTCTTAGGGAGGAGAATTAAAGCCAGAGTCAGCAGGACCTATGCATATTTCGGAGGACAGAAGAAAACAAGAACCTTTAACACTCAAACTGAGTGGAAACCACACAGAAGTAATAATTATTCACCCTCTGGGCACTGAACTTGCCAGTCTGAGTGGAATTCAAAGATGTGGCTTCAAAGGGGAAAGCACAACAGTCATAGCAATTCTGGTGTGAGGAATGGGCAAGTTTGCTCCTTGGTACCTCAAGTGAAGGTTGATGATCATTTGAGGATCAAGGAGCTAGAGAAATATTGATGCAAAATTGTATAACTTTAGCATACACACACACACACACACACACACACACACACCAGAAGGGGAAGGCCTTGTCAATCTGTGCAACAGTGAGTATTTAATTTATTAAGTTTATGAAAAGTTTATTCAAAGTAAACATGTTCAATACACTCATATACACGTGCACATATATTGGTCATTACTCATTTCCTATTCTTACCACCCCCTACCCCTGCAAAATCCCATGGAGACTGAAATGAGCAAAGAGATTGATTTATCCCAAAACAATATCATAAAGACAAAGAGCCATAGGAGTTCCAATCAATGCTATAATTCCAATGCAATGATGAACTCCAAATCCAGACAAACTTGCCATTCCCCTCTAGATAGAGAAGCAATGTCCCCAAAGTGTATGTTGACATGTACTTTGTTGGACGGGGTCAGGGCAGGGATTTTTCTTATTCAATTATACATATTTTATTTATCTCATTTTCTCAGCATGATTGAGGGGAAGTGGAGAGAAATGTGAAAGGTAGAAAAGGTAACTTTTCATTGGCTGAAAAAATTTAATTGAAGAAAATCTAATGCAGTTACTCCTTTCCCATTCTGCCTTCTCAATCAATTCCAATCAAGAACTGTCCTTGAAAGCCCTTGGTCCTCTGAGATATGGAAGGGGCAAACCATGACCCTATCCCTCCTGGGCTTGACTCAGTGCTTTTCCTGAACCCAGGCCCTGGCACATTTCTTCTAAAACTGCTTCCTTTCCTAAATTTCTTAAGTGGTGCAGGCACAGGTGGCAGCCTCTGTGGACCTTCAGAAATAGAGGGAGCTTGGCAGTAGGTTCTATGAAACATTCCCTTTGCCCTCCTGTGATTAAGAATGAGATGCACCCACCTGTGCACACCCATAAATTCACAAGAGAAGTAACATAGAGATGGGCTGGGCAGGGAGGAAAGGGAGCAGGTGAGCTGGCATTTTTATAGGAAAACTTGTGGGGTTTGGCTAGGAGGGAGAAGATGAGGGGAACTGAGGCAAAGAGTGAGTAACAGTTAATGTGCTTACCCCCAAATGCCTCTATGTCTCTTGCTCCTCATACCCTATTTCTGGATCTCAGAAGCCCTGTGCCTTCATAGTGTCATCTTCAGGAAGACAAAGATTTACTTCAGTTGGATTACAGAATCTGCTCCTGAGGAAATAGGATGTTTAAAGCTTTTTTTCCTTTGGCAAAGAATGGTGATGGAGGCTAGGCCTGGGATATCAGTGATGGAGGGGACAGCCAGAAAAGAAAGAACTTTCTACCAATGCAAACTGGCAGCTTCTCTACAACTTGCAATATGAGAGTTGCTTAAAGCACAGAAATGTCTGTATGAGCTAGAGGCAGGATGTCCTCCAAGCCAGGCCTTCCTATCCCAAGAGCACTCCTGAAACAAAGCCATCCATACTGGCTCTTGGGAGTAGGGAAAGAGGAAAAAGCCTATGTGTGTGTGTGTGTGTGTGAGAGAGAGAGAGAGAGAGAGGGAGGGGGGGAGACACACACACAGAGACAGAGAGAAAGAGAGACAGAACAGAGACAGAAAAACAGACTGATGGGGGGAGAAAAAGACAGGTGGAGAAAGATGGAAAAACAGACAAAGAGACAGAGACAAAGAAAGAAAGAGAAACAGAGACACAGAGAGGCAAAGAAACACACAGAGAAACAGAGAAAGAGAAACAGACAGAAAGAAAAGAAATGTCTCTAGAAAGAGAAAAACGAAAAGGGATGGAGGTGGGGAAAAAGAGCGAGATTGTATACATATTCATGTTAGCTCTGTAACATGAATTCTCTATTGCCATTTAGTTCCCCATTTACCTCCAAAGGATCCCAGCCCATTCCTGATAAGTGCTTATTAAAGGATACCTGCAGAGCTCTAGTGGAGGAATCAGTCGTCTCCCTGAAGAAAGCTCTGGTTTTCAGGCTATCAAAACTATTCAGGCCTCTCATTTCTACTTGTGAGAAAGATGAAGGAGAGACCCATGAAGTGGCTTGCCCAGAGTGAAACCGCTGGTAAGTATCTAAGGCAGGATTCAAAGTCAGATAGTGTTGAATCCAAACCCAGTGCTCTATCCACTGCACCACACTGCCTCAATGAGGACCATTCTCCCATAGGAAGTTTCTTCAGACCCAACCCAGCTCCCAAATTCCATTGGAAAGCAGAGAATAAGTGACATTTGACAGAGACTGGAGGAGCTGGAGCAGCAGCTCATCCCCCAGTCTGAGACAAAGGGTATCTTTCTCTCTCTAATGAGAAGGGGCTATCAAATTGATATCATTAATTACAATATGCCTTTATGAAGCACCTTCAGTGTGCAGGGCACTAGGTTAAGTCGTCACTGACTTGAATTCCTGAATTCCTGACCCCAGGGACTCCTGGGCAGAAGTAAACAAGCTTTTTAGGTTCCCATTATGAGGGGAAGGACTAGAACCTGAGATTGGGAACTGGTATCACGAGCTCTCCCTGCACAGAAATATGCTTAGCTCAGATGGAGCAAGGTCAGACACATATAAAGTATCCACTGAATGAGCAGTGTCATGGTAGACATCCCTAAGATACACATCTGGATAAGACTTCCCTTGTGGTACTTACAGAATAGTCGGGTGATAAGACACCATAGCCAGGGAACTAGAGAGCCAATCTGGGAGGCAGGAAGACCCAGGAAGAGCCTCTTCTTACAACACAGCTGGAGAGCCACTTGACATTTCAGGGCCCACCGGCCTCTCTCAAGTCCCCCACTCTTTTTTTTACCCCAGAGGCATCAATTTGTATTCTTTTTTTAATGTTAAATATATGTTAAAATATATGTTAAATCTGACATATGTAAACATATTTATACAATTATTTTGTTGCACAAGAAAGATCAGATCTTTAAAAAGGAAAGAAAATAAGTAAGAAAACAAACTGCAAATGAACAACAAAAAGAGTGAGAATGTTGTTATGATCCATACTCTGTTCCCACAGTCCTCTCTCTGGGTGTAGATGGCTTGTAGAGAGAGAGCTCCTGACCAGTGGGTCATTATATCAGAGAAACTGCAGGTCTGTTCTCCATCCATTCTGTCCATACCTTCCCCGAAGGCAGCACCTGAGGTTCCAAGCCAGAACCCTCTCCTCCTCCTCTTCAGTCATGGAAGAAGCTCCACCCTGCTTGGTCCCTGTCCGTGACCTCAAGACAGCAGAGGACACTGCTGTCTGTTCCTGAGGAGCAGTCAGGGCAATGGGGGGGGACAGTTATTGGGGCTGGCTCCCTGAGCGCCCCTATCCCAGGGCAGTGATTATCCTGTCACCTGCTGAATTAGTGACACTGATTGCAGAGGGAGCCAGGGACATCTCCTAAGGACCGGGCTTCTGTATCAGAAACAAATTACCATTACCAGTGACTAGTGATTAATTACAATCATCAGTTAATGAATAATGAAAATCACATTTAGCAACTAGGAACAGTTGAGAGAGTTGTCTATGCTATCTATCTTTAACTATCTGTATTCTCTCAATCTATCAGGTGTATCAAGAGCTATCCTTTATATCTATCTTCATCATAATCTTCTTCTTCTCCTCTTCCTCTTTTTATCCTTCTCCTCCTCCTCTTTCTCTCCTACTTCTCCTCTTCCTCTCCTTCTCTTTCTTCTTCTCCTCCTCCTCTTCCTCCTTCCTCTTCTTTTCCTTCTTCTCCACTGGCCTAGCACCAACTCTCTATAATCTATCAGTCTATCATCTAGCTCTAGTATATCAGTCTCTCTACCTCTACATCCATCTATCCACCATTCTCTCTACTTGCCATTTATATCTCTAATTTTCTGTCTATCTATAATGATCCGAGGTGTATCAGTTAACAAATAATTGAGTAATTTCTATTAGATAGAAACGGATCCACTTGGGAGGGAGAAATCCTTGCTTATTTCAGGAGCCCACGGAACACACCAACTGCTAACCAAACTGCTCTTGCTGAAGAGAAGATTGGCCTTTGCTTGAGAGCTGGACCTGCCTCTTAGTAGCTTTCTGTTCCCCCTTGTAAACTGGGGATAATACTATGTTTTCTATTTCCTAAGGTTTCTGGGGATTGAAGTAAGATGATGCATTTTGAAAATACTCAAGACCTAGAGAATATTTAGTTCCTCCCTTTCCTCTGCATACTATGAGAAGGTGCTCTCGTTGAGAAAAATATATTTGTCTGCATTGATCTGCTACATTGGCAGAGGGATTGAGCTAATAGACCAATAGACCAGAGGGATGACCAATAGACCAGAAAATGTCTCCTGATTTCTGATTTCTTTTGGTTTCCTCTGAGCTCTTTCAGCAGGGCCCAGATTTGTTCTGGGTGAATGGCAGTGAAATGCCTGGGGTCTACAAGAAGTACTCAAGTTTGGTTCTCTATCATATACCCAGACAAAGATGGAGGGTGTAATCTGGGATAGTATTAGTTGTACTAGTATAGGAGAAAAGTAGGGATAAACAGGCACAAGGAGAGGGATTTTTCTGGATGGAGAGATAGAGCATAGTGAAATTTCTGAGATCAGCTGTATGGAGTAAGGGAGATCACAGAGTTCTGGATGGATACCATCTATTTTCTCTGGATAGGGCACAGGTGGTGTTAGAGCAGGTTTCAAAAACACACTCCTCTAGGCCAAGGGTGAGGAACTTCCGGCCCTGTGGGCTCTATAAGGCCCAGGAAATCATTTGCTAAGGCAACCCTAGACTATGATGAGCTGAAAGTCAGGTACAACAATCTCACACTCCTTGAGTTCTATAAATTGATAATTTTTCATGGCCTAGGAATGATGGTATAAATAACCAAATGGCCCTTAGCAGAAAAAAGGTTCCCTGCCCCTGCTGGAGGGCATTGAAAGAACCAAATAAGAGAATAATGTAGCACTGAGGGCCTAGTGCGGGTGACAAGACTTTGATTCTTGGTCTATGTATTTGGCTAAGAGAGATGATTTTATGCAAGAATGTTCTGAAGCTAAGGAGTAAGACTCAAGGATATCTGAGGATGATGTTTGTCTGAGACCCACCAGGTGAGTGGTAGAAGGACAGGGGTAAGGAAAATGAGAGTACAGATTAACGTACAAGGGCATTGAGTTACATTAGAGTTCAGCCTATAGAGAGAGGCCAGAAAAATGAAGTTGGAATGGTTGAGAGGGAGGATGGCATAGGGTTAGAGAATATGAAGAAGACAAACACTGGGTTGAGAGGAATGAAGTGCAAGGAGACATGTAAGGGCAGAGGATTGCGACTGGGGAAATGAATGTCATCCTTCATGTAGGGGGAATTTAAAATGTCGGATCATCCATCTTTGGGGGCTGAGATGGATGGCAAATAGAATTTTAGGGAAATGGAGGTTATCAATTAGTGACCATTTTGATTATCTTTTTTCTATCAATTTACAGAATTTTCTGACATCCATTCATTTTGTTAAATAATAATTTAACAAAATAATGAAGGATTTGGGGTTACATTCAACATAACATAGTTCTTGAGATCACTCTTCCAGCTCCGATTCAGATTGGGGCTCTAATGTGTGATGTAACAACCGGTGAAAGAGGCAGTTCTCTGTTTCATTCTTACTTGGCCTTCATCACTAATTGAGCATTGCCTTAGTAAAACTGACATCTGGGAAAGACCTTAGCATTAAAAGGCTAAGGTCTCCCACTGCATCAGGGACTATTTCCAGTCATCTTGCTTTATATCTGGCCATTGGACCCAGAGGGTTCTGGAAGAGAAAGGCTGGTGACTTTGCACAGCCCTGACTCATTTAAATCCAATTCACTTGCAAGTCATGGCATCAGCTTCCAACGAAGGCTAGACAACATTAATTAGCCAAAAGAACTATTAGATTTTTAGAAAGTAGTATTTACTCAGATGGTATAGAAAGAACATTTAGTCCAAAAGATTCTCATTTCCTAGCTGGGAGTACAAGCTTCCACAAATAGATCCAGGATCATAGGGAAAGGGAATTCAAGCTTAAAAAGCATCTGTCTCGACAACTGTTTTGGTTCTATCTTCACTTAAACTCTAGTGCAAAGAATGAAATTGATTACATGTTCTCGACTTCTCCACTTAACTCTATTTAAAATCCCCAAAGGGTCGATCCTTATCTTTCAATTCCATTCAAATACATGTTATCTACTGGTCCTCTCTAGAACACTGTATCAGGTAAGAAAGTTAAAAAGTTTAAAAAATCAAGAAATGTAAAATTAAGCCTGAAGGTTGCAATATGAAGCAAAGTAATAGTAAACCAGGAGACAAGATAAAGACAGCAAGAGAGTTACAACCTGTTAGGTAGAGTCTAAGAGAGAGTGAAACCTGGGAACTGTTAAGAGTTGTGTTGGAACAGCTGTCTTCCCCAGGGACTTATATGCAGGGACTATATATCCCAATCAAGGCATGAATTGCCTATTTCTTGTGCTTTCTGTCTCTCTAAATGTACCAAGCTTGACAACCTGTTAAGAATCTTTTAGAATTAAAATAGGGGTTTTAAATTTACAGAAGACATTTGACCTGATGGAGAATTTTATTCTGTGGTACTTGGCAAAAGATAAACAGAATAAGGAAGAAATCCGAACACTTCAGCCTTCAGTTCTTCCTGCGAGCTTCTGGGGACGAGTTACAGAAGATAATGCTCAATCCATAGGTAAAATTCTACCCCACAATTCTTGGGGATTTTCAATGGATTCTTTTTTTTTTTTTAATCCTACATTATCTCGGTTCATTTTATTTCTCGAGTTGTATGATGAAATCAATATGCAGAGCATGATATGGTGAAATGACAGAATTGCATACCTGCAGTGACAGAGAATCTGGTAGTTTAGAGACATAGTAGAAGCTGCCTATTTCAAGTAATACTTGAGCAGCTATTGTGCTAACTAATAAAATCAGCAACCACCTTCCAACTGAATCGTACTTAACCCCATGCAGGTGGAGCTTGTTTACTACATTATGTGACTGTGCTTAGAAGGAAAACCAATCATCTCACTGAAGAAGACAGCTCCAAAGAGCTGCCAGCTTGATTCCCTTTTTCTAGTAAAACATGTACAGTATATGGAATGTTTCAGACAAGACTATTTTCATGATTACATCCAGTTTATCCATTAGGATAAAGATGATAACACACAATCCCTAAGTAATGATCAGTAGTTAAGAGCAAAGCTAATATTTATAGAAGGTCTTTTGCTTTGTAAAGTACTCAATAAACACTAACTTTTATCAGTCTCATATTGGTTCAGGGAAGGAACTGGTATTATTATACTGGTTTGAACCATGAAGTAACTCAAGCTAATAGGCTTTAAGTGATTTGATTGGGGTCAAACAGCTAGTAAATATTTAGAGTCACATAGCCACCTGTCTATCCCAGAGTAAAACATACAGAAATGTTAGTATTCTCTATTCTATTTTCCTTTTTCAAATGTTTTTCCCATTTCCCATTCTAACAATTCAGAAACTACTTCAAGGTATTGTACCCCATTGTTCTTCCCTCATAAAAGCTTACCTAAAATTATGTATTGACTTTTGCAAGGATATTAATAAGCTGGAGACTGTTGGAAGAGATCAACAATAATTGTGAAGAGCTTTGAATCAGGGACCAGCTGAAGGAATCAGGTCTAATGAGTCTAGAGAAGAAGAGACCTGGGTGAAGCATGATGAAGGTCTCCAACAATGTGAAGGGCTGGCTTGGACTTGTTCTGTTTGGTCCTATATGGTATAATAAACACAAATTTCAGTAAAGGAGCAGCTAGATGGTTGGATAGAGCACCAGCCCTGAAATGAGGATGACCTAAGTTCAAACCTTCCCTCAGACACTTAACATTTCCTAACTGTGTGACCCTGGGCTAGTCACTTAACCCCAATTGCCTCAGCAAAAAAAAAAAAAAAAAAAAAAAAAAAAAAAAAAAAAGAGAAGAGAAGAGAAAGAAGAGGGGAAAAAGAAGTAAGACACCTTGCAAAAAAGCCTTCTATTCCTGCTGGGTCAAATCTTGTGCCCCTTTCCCAATCTCCCTCTCTCATAACACCATGTAAAACATGATCTCGGAAATCACACAGATCCTGAAATGAAGTGTTCATTTATTGTTTCATTCCCCTCCAAGAGATCTCGCCATGAAAAGACAATCTCAACAAAAGTCAAACAACTGAAAGAATAAGGATGGGATGAGAAAGAGGAAGTGGGAATATAAGGAATGGTGATTATACTCTCTCTGCAGCACTACAGGTAAACATGAGCTACTTATCAATACTTTGTGTCTCAGAATGGGAAGAAATGAGCAGTCAGTGGGTGAAGGCGCAGATGTGAGAACTCTCGCACTCGAGAGGTGAAAACTGTAGAAATTTATCTGCTATTGTTACTTGACACTCCAAGTCAGAGCCACAAAATTGCCATAAGGACTAGGAGCTAAGATGAACAGGTCCCAGGAGTTCACAACTTGGCAGAAGAACAGAAATACAATGTGATTGAACAATTCAGGATTGGTCCTGGAGGTTGACACCTTGCTAAAGAATTCACATCTTGTCCTTGGAGTTCCAAGAGAAAAAGGTCTATTCCCATTCCTTTTTTTTTTTTTTTTAAATATGTAAAGACATGTAAAGCCAATTTTTAATATTCATTGTAAAAAAAAGTCTGAGTTCCAAATTTCCCTATCACTCTTCCTCCTTCTCACTGAAACAATAGGCTGTTTGTTATAGGTTAAACATGTTCAATTATACAAAAACTGTGTTGGTTTACTCAATTTTCAATATCATAGAATATCTGAGCTTCAATGGGTCTTGGGCCCACTTAGTCTAAATGATCCGTGCATAAAAAGTAGCCTCCCAATGTTTATCTCACAAATAGCTTTCCAAGTTCAGATTGATTTCCCCCAGTGAAGGGGAGCCCAATGCCTCATAATGGATTTCAGGAGCTCTTACGTATTTTGAATCTTTCTAAAAAATAGCTTTCCTTTTTTTTGGAATTGTAATATTCCTCTATGCAAATTCCACATCTTAATTTTTGAGCTTTCCTCTTCCATTGTTTGAAGATAATGAATAAACCACATTCAATTTTCTCTCCTCTAAGGAAAAAGAACCCCAGTTCTTATACCTGGCCTTGAGACATGGTCCTATTTCAAGGCCCTTCACCATCCACATCATTCTACTCTAGAGGTTCATCCCCAAGGTTTTCTCTCAATTCAAGGTCTTGGAATGCTCCCTAAATGAAGGAAATGGGATGTATACAAGCCGCTGGTAACTAAAGAAAAACAGCTATGAAGGAAAAATCATGTCCATCAGTTAAGCAGATTAATGAAAGAGAAAACAAAAAATTAAAAGGGAGAGAGAGAGACAACTTGTATACTTAGAAAGAGTTGACAAATCAAATCAATTGTGATTAAAAAGGGCAGGGAGAAAGAAACTTACTTCCTGAGGGTCTAACACAGTTAGTTGCACAACAAAGTCAGTAAGTTCACACATTCCATTGTTCCTCAAAGTGTAAACTCCACAGATGAGAAGAAATCCCAGAATTCCTGCTCTCTCTGCTGGCCTCCATGTAAGTGGGCCTCAGGCCACATCTCGAATCACTGACAGTTTCTCTACATCCGGATTTAGAGAAGTTGCGTTCTGCTCTCCTTCAATATATCTCAAGATTCA
The DNA here is from genome assembly GCF_048593235.1 of Sminthopsis crassicaudata. Lineage (NCBI taxonomy): Eukaryota > Metazoa > Chordata > Mammalia > Dasyuromorphia > Dasyuridae > Sminthopsis > Sminthopsis crassicaudata. The sequence continues at coordinate 313,569,637 of NC_133621.1, read as the reverse complement.
CCTCAGCAAAGCTCTCCAGAAAAAAAGGTTCTCCTTACCCGGTAAGTGTTTCATTGATCCAATGGGTCTTGTTATATGGATCCATATTTCTGTTAGATAGCTATAGAATCAATTTGGCTGGAGCAATCAATGGTCATTTGAGAAGCCCTAGACAATAACTCAAAAGTAGCAGGAGCCCCTGTTTCTGAGGCCATTACACCATTTTTGTGTAAATGGTACTGAAGATAGACTCAAAAGTTATGGATTTTCATCCTGACCTTGTTTTTTCCTAGCTGTGAAACCTTGAAGAAACCTCAGTTTTCTTTTCTGTAACAAGGGCCATATAAGACTTTCTCCCTTCATAGTCATAAGGATGTTATGGGGATGGGGGAATGAAAAGGAATAAGCATTTATAAAGAGACCACTGTATGCTAGGCACTCTTCCAAATGCTTTACAAATGTTGCACAGTTTATAACAATCCTACCAGGTAGGTGTTATTATGATCCCATTTTACAGATGAGGAAATTGAGACTAATCAAAGTAAAGTGAGTTGCACATAGTCACAATGTAGTAAACAAATATCCCTGGTCAGATTTCTCTTAGTTCTTCTTTGTTCCAGGTCCAGTGTTTTATCCACTGGGCCCACATGTCAGTGGTGGGATTATAGAACAGAAAGGAGAGATGTTTTCCTGGAACAGAAGATGGAGCTTCTCTTCCTCAGAGACTAAGAAAGCAGTCAAGAGAGGGGGAAGTTTCATAGGCAATCTGCTACCTGGAGTAGGCAAGAGGACAGAGCTCCTAATGGATTTTCTCTGAAATGAGTATTTGTGGATTTCTGCTGATAAGGAGGACATGGGGCATTGTTGAAGAGCTGTGGAAGTGGACTGACTAAGAAGGGAAACCATGGGCATAAAGGAGGCAGCTGGGACTTAGCACATAAAGTTCTGGGTATGGGGTCAGAAAGCTCTGAATTCAGATCCCACCTCAGACCCTAGCTGGGTGTCTTTTGGCAGGAATTTTAATTTTTGCTTCCCTCACTTTCAGCATCACATGAGAATAACAACTATATCCCAGGGCTGTTAGGAGGATCAGATGAGATAATTTTTAGAGGCTTAAATGCCTCCTCGGGATACATGCTAGTTATAGTTATTATTTCTTCTTCTTTCTTCTTTTCTTTTCTTTTCTTTTTTTTTTTTTTGTTGAGGCAATTGGGGTTAAGTGACTTGTCCAGGGTCACACAGCCAGGAAGTGTTAAGTGTCTGAGGTCAAATTTGAACTCAGGTCCTCCTGACCTCAGGGCTAGTGCTCTATCCACTGTGCCACTTAGTTGCCCTTTCTTCATTACTTTTAATAATCATTATCATTACTTCTTCATTATAGCTTCTGCATTATTACTTCAATTATTGATTGGTATAATTTTCAATTTTTCATTAACTTACAATTTTAATCTCAATTATATATATGCATATATACATATATGTGAATTTTTACCCCTTGAAAAATATACACTTAGTAAATTTGGGGTTCTGTCAATGGTCCTGAAGACATTTTTAAATGTTAAAATTTCTGAAGATGATAGAAGGAAAGAGAACAAGCATTATTTTTCTTTCTTTTTTTTAAGGGACTTTCCCCCTCAATAGTATTTTATTTTTCCAAATACAGGTAAAGGTAGTTTTCAACAACCTTCATTTTTGAAAGATTTTATGTTCCAAATTTTTTTCCTCCCTTTATCATCTTGTTATCAAGATAGCAAATAATCTGATATATATGCATATAAATAATTATAAGTTAATGAAATATATATACACACATATATATATGAATAAGATATCCTTACCAAGACAGCAAACAATCTGATCTTTATCAATATTATTGAGGTAAAATGTAAGTTAATGAAATATATATATATATACATATATATATATAATAAATATATATGTAAAAATAAGAAATATATAATTATTCAGTTGATTAAGTGCTCAAAATAGTTCTCACATAAGTCTTTTTTAAATGACCAAAGAGTCTGCCCTGATCACTCAATTTGATTTCATTGGACAAAACAACTCTTGAAGTAGATGATGTACTTGCTACATGCAGCGTTCTTTACCAGGTAGCAAAGTGGCAAGAAAGACCTTGAATATGATCAGTCTGCCTCAAGAAGCTAAAAATTGAAGCAGGAGGCTGCACCAGGAGCACCAGTAACTAACTCAGAAGAGGTGGTAAAGATAATCAGAAAAAGAAACTTCCAACTATTTAGACTGGTGTGATGAACATATTTTCTTTTTTTCAGGTGTTTCTTTATGCAAAAGTATAGCCATTGAATTGAAAAGGAAATACTGATTTTAAAATTTCCTTCCAATTCAGGTGAAGCCAATTTGACAAATTGGTACATTAATCCTAGGAAAAAACAAAAACAAATCCCCCAGCATCCACACCCAGAGGCAATCATGACCAGCAATCATCCAGGCAGCTTTCACAACAGGCCTCAGCCGACCAGCCAGCTCCATTTTCAATGCCAAGAAAAGGATCCAGCACTTTTGAGACCTAAGATGCCACCAGTCAACTCCTCAGGAAGGACTTGGAGACGGGACCCCAGAGTTGCACAAAATGCCAGCCAATCACAAGGTAAAATTCTAAAGCCCAATCCTGGAAGCCATTCAATAAGATCCCCACATTTTAGTAATGCTTTCTGATTTTTCATTGATTCCTTGAACCTTATAATCCATTCAGTGACAGGAGAATATATAGTTGAACCACAGATCTAAAGTCAGAGAAGATCCAAGTTGGGAATGAATTCATAGAAGTTTGAGTTCTGACTCAGTTCTTCCTTCACCTACCCCTGCCCCTGGATGACATACTTGAAATAGAGGCTCGAGGGCTCTGATGGCTGATTATCAGTTGGAAAACAAGGGTTTCAGTCTTTACTCTATAACTTCTGTGACTTCAGGCTCCTCAATTCAGTTCTGTGTCCACATGTATAAAACAAGCCATCCATCCATCCATCAAGGCTTCTTTATGAATTCTTGACCCTTGAAAAATACATAGTTAGTATATTTGGGGTACTGTCAATGGTCCTGAAGAAATTTTTCAATGAGTTACAAATGAGAAAGCAAGGGAACAAGCATTTCTTTTCTTTCTTTTTTTTTTTTTTTTTTTTTTTTTTTTTTTGAGGGACTTTCCCCCCTCGATAGTATTTTATTTTTCCAAATACAGATAAAGGTAGTTTTCAACATTCATTTTTGTAAGATTTTATGTTCCAAATCTTTTTTCTCCCTCCTTTCCTTATGATCTCCTTATCAAGTCAGCAAGCAATCTGATAATACATGTACAATCCTTTTAAATATATTTCCATATATGTCATGTTGTGCAAGAATCATCAGACTAAAAGAGAAAAAAAACATGAGAAAGAAAAAGCAAATCAACCAGAAAAAAGGTGAAAACAGTATGCTTTGATCTGCGTTCAATCTCCATGGTCCTCCCTCTGCATGCAGATAGCATTTTCCATTCAAAGTCTATTGGAATTGTCTTGCATCAGCACATTGCTGAAAAGAACTAAATCCTTCACAACTGATGGACGTAGTTATATATATATATGTGTGTGTGTATATATATATATATATATATATATATATATATATATGTATATATATATATATATATATATATATAATATGGTAATAATCTTGTTATTACTGTGTACAATGTTTTCCTGGTTTTGCTGTCTTCACTCAACATCAGGAAAAAGAGCTTATTTTGTTTCTTTGTTCTTTTTGGGGGGATTGTTTTTGTTTTTACTTTTGTTTTTGTCAAGGCAATTGGGGTAAAGGGTCTTGCCCAGAGTCATACAGCTAGTTTGAGGTAATATTTGAACTCGGGTATTCCTGAATTTAGGGCCAGTGGTCTATCCACTACATCATCTAGCTGCCCCAGAAACAAGCTTTTTTAAGGGCCAGATATTGTACTAAATCCTTTACAGAAATCATCTTCCTTCTCTGCTCTCAAAGACCTGAATCTAGTAAGGAGAAGATGACATAAAGACACAAGTAAAGTTTAAGTGGTTAGATTTTATTACGAGAAGAAATAATCTTCTGGATTGGGATTCAGTTCCTTCTTCTATGGTCTATATCTAGAGACTTCCGAACCCAATTCCGCAGATGTGATCAGTAACTATTTGATCCTTTTTTTTTTTTTTTTTTTTTTCTTCTCAAATTTTTCACATCTGAACAGATCTTATCTTTCCTAAGAAACTCACTCATTCTCCTAAATTCCCTTATCAGTAAACTCCAGTAGCTTCTGATTACCTTCAGCATCCAGTACAAAACCCTTTGATTGGTGTTCAAAGCCTTTCATGGCCTAGCACCTCCTACCTTTCCAATCATCTTGCACCTTCCAGCTTCTCCACCTACTTTTTGATTCACTGTCTTTGGCTTCTTTGTAGTTCCTCCTTCAAGAGACTCCAACTCCAGACCAGGCATTTTCACTGGCTGTCATTCATTTTCAGAATTCCCTCTTTTGGTTTTCTTCCAGTGTCCCTAAAATCCCACCTCCCACAGGAAGGCTTATTTTTATTGCCTTCACTTTTTTAGTTTTTCCTTACTTAACCTATTTATAACTTGTTTGTGTATAATTTTTTTTCCTATTTAAATTATGAGCTCCTCAAAGACAGGGATTATCTTGTGCTTTCATTTGTTAACTCCGGCTCAAAGCATTTAGCTGATCACATAGTAGGCATTTAAGCAAACTCTTCTTGACACACTATCAAGATCACAGAACCTGATGCTAAATCAAGGGATCGTCACCTCTTAATCAGACTATTCCCATCTCTTCCTATTTTTCAGTCTCTTCTTTCTCCAATCCATCTTCCACATAGCTGCCAATGTGACTTTCCTAATGCATGAGTCTGACTGCATCATTGCCCTGCTAAACAATAATCTAGAGTTCTTTACTGCCCCAAATCACTTATGAACTCCTCTTGTTGGCATTTTAATCTCTTCCCAACCTGATTCCTTCCTGAATATAATCACTCCCCTTCCCACTCTCAACTGACCAGCCATACTGACCCTTTTTGCTCTTCCCTATGTAATGCTCTTTCTTTCACTCACTTCAATAAAGAAATTTCTGGCTGACTTTGGAACTCAACCAAATCACCATGCTTACCCCCTACCCCAGACTTCCTATGTTACTTAGGACTCCTTTTTGCACATACTTTGAGAAGTGTATGTCAGTGCCCCAGAGAGAATTGTAAGCTCCTCAAAGGCAGGGACTCTTTCATATCCAGAGCTCTTGTCCATCGCTGTACCTGGCACATTGCCCCCAACACAGACCTTGCTGATTCTTGGTCGATTGATTAATTGATCTATTTCTTCCCATGCAGATGTTCCAAGACCCTCAAATAACAAGACTGCTATTAGAACGCGCCCAGTTTATCCCTACGCGGCTCAGATCCACAATATGACATATGAACAAGTTGTAAGCTCCATCCTCCAGTTTCTTGGGAACGATCCACAGTACATGGCATCTGTGGACCCCAAACAAAAAAAACCGTCAAAATCACCCAAGAGGACACAGAATCGCAAGGTAATTTTCCCACACAAAGCTTAGAGGATTTTCAGTATGAATTCAATCTAGATGTCCTTTTTTTCCCCCAGATTTTTTCATTTGTTGAGTTTTATTGACAAATTTATTGAGTTTGATTATATTGATAAAAATACCATTATAGTCAAATAGGAAAAGGGATGGCTTTGGTGGTTCCAGTACTTGCCTTCAGATCCTGGCTGTGATGACTGAGTGGTCAAGCAAAGTAGGTCTGGGGGCCACAATTTCCTCAAAAGCAAAATGACTGACTTGGCTTCTAAGGATCCTTCCAACAATTTAAGCGTTATTAACTCCTTATATCTAAATATTGTTTTTGTTCACCTCAAAATTTGATTTTGAGAAGGGTTTCATCTAATTGCCAAGGAGGAGCACCACTATACCCTTTGTTCACACTTTAATCTGTCCTCCCCTGAGGGGCTTCCAAAGTTATTTCCCTAAACAAGCTCTGACTTCCATTGAGTGAATTTCAGAATTTTGTTGTTTCTAGGATTAAAAAACATCCCAATCCTTCCATAATCAGCCCCTTTTTTCAAGCTTCTACTGTTTAAAAGAGAATATTGAAGATAATATTTGTAGCTGAACTGTGCCTAGCACAGTACTGACAAAACTGGACATTTAAGACCCTATTCCTTTTCCTCCCTTCCTCCTTTCTTTCCCTCTCATTTTTCTTTGTCCCTCCCTAGCTCCTTTCTTTCCTTCATTTTTTATTTCCTCTTTCCTTTTTTTGTCTTTCCTTTTCTTTCTCCCTCTCTTATTTCCTTTTTGATCCAGCTGTCGTGGCCTACTTGCCTTTCTTCACATAATACTCGCCTGACTGTCCCCCATGTCTTGAATGCTTTGCTTCCTCGCCTCTTCTTAGCTTCTCTGAATTGCCCCAAGACTCATCCCAAATCTTACCTTCAGCAGGAGGCCTTTCTTTACCAATCACCTCAGCTGCTAGGGCCTTCCCCTCCAAGATTACCTTGAATTTCTTTCTTTTTTTTTTTATTTAATTGAGGATGTTTTTTTTAAATTAATTTTTATAATTATAACATTTTCTTTGACAGTACATATGCATAGGTATTTTTTTTTTTTTTAACAACATTATCCCTTGTACTCCCTTCTGTTCCGAGTTTTTCCCCTCCTTCCCTCCACCCTCTCCCGTAGATGGCAGGCATTCCCATACATATTAAATATCTTATAGTATATCCTAGGTACAATATATATGTGCAGAACCGAATTTTGTTGTTGTTGTTGTTGTTGTTGCAAAGGAAGGATTGTATTTGCAAGGTAAAAATAATCTGGGAAGAGAAACAAAAACAAAACAAAACAAAAAACAACAATGCTCTCAGTTTACACTCATTTCCCAGTATTCCTTTTCTGGGTGTAGCTGATTCTGTCCATCATTGATCAGTTGGAATTGGATTAGCTCTTCTCTATGTTGAAGATAACCACTTCCATCAGCATACATCCTCATACAGTATCATTGTTGAAGTGAATAATGATCTCCTAGTTCTGCTCGTTTCAATCAGCATCAGTTGATGTAAGTCTCTCCAAGCCTCTCTGTATTCCTCCTGTTGGTCATTTCTTACAGAACAATAATATTCCATAACATTCATATACCATAATTTACCCAACCATTCTCCAATTGATGGACATCCATTCATCTTCCAGCTTCTAGCCACTATGAAAAGGGCTGCCACAAACATTTTGGCACATACAGGTCCCTTTCCCTTCTGTAGTATTTCTTTGGGATATAAGCCTAGTAGTAGCACTGCTGGATCAAAGGGTATGCACATTTTGATAACTTTTTGGGCATAATTCCAGATTGCTCTCCAGAATGGTTGGATTCTTTCACAACTCCACCAACAATGCATCAGTGTCCCAGTTTTCCCACAGCCCCTCCAACATTCATCGTTATTTGTTCCTGTCATCTTAGCCAATCTGACAGGTGTGTAATGATACCTCAGAGTTGTCTTAATTTGCATTTCTCTGATCAATAGTGGTTTGGAACACTCTTTCATATGAGTGGAAATAGTTTTAATTTCATCATCTGAAAATTGTCTGTTCATATCCTTTGACCATTTATCAATTGGAGAATGGCTTGATTTCTTATAAATTAAAGTCAATTCTCTGTATATTTTGGAGATGAGGCCTTTATCAGAACCTTTAACTGTAAAAATTTTTTCCCAATTTGTTACTTCCCTTCTAATCTTGTTTGCATTAGTTTTGTTTGTGCAGAAACTTTTTAATTTGGTGTAATCAAAATGTTCTATTTTGTGAGCAATAATGATCTCTAGTTCTCCCTTGGACACAAACTCCTTCCTCCTCCACAAGTCTGAGAGGTAAACCATCCCATGTTCCTCCAATTTATTTATGATTTCATTCTTTATACCTAAATCTTGGACCCATTTTGATCGTATCTTAGTATGTGGTGTTAAATGTGGGTCCATGCCTAGTTTCTGCCATACTAATTTCCAGTTTTCCCAGCAGTTTTTGTCAAATAATGAATTCTTATCCCAAAATTTGGGATCTTTGGGTTTGTCAAAGATTAGATTGCTATTTTTATTCACTATCTTGCCCTGTGAACCTAACCTATGCCACTGATCAACTAGTCTATTTCTTAGCCAATACCAAATGGTTTTGGTGACTGTTGCTTTATAATATAGCTTTAAATCAGGTACACTTAGACCACCTTCCTCTGACTTTTTTTTCATTAGTTCCCTTGCAATTCTCTTCGACCTTTTATTCTTCCATATGAATTTTGTTGTTATTTTTTCTAGGTCATTAAAATAGTTTCTTGGAGTCTGATTGGTATAGCACCTAAATAATAGATTAGTTTGGGGAGTATTGTCATCTTTATTATATTCGCTCGGCCTATCCAAGAATACTGAATGTCTTTCCAATGATTTAAATCTGACTTTATTTTTGTGGCAAGTGTTTTGTAATTTTGCTCATATAATTCCTGACTCTCCTTTGGTAGATATATTCCCAAATATTTGATACTATCGTCCTTTATTTTGAATGGAATTTCTCTTTGTATCTCTTGCTGTTGGATTGTGTTGGTAATGTATAAAAATCCTGAGGATTTATGTGGATTTATTTTGTATCCTGCGACTTTGCTAAAATTCTGAATTATTTCTAATAGCTTTTTAGCAGAGTCTTTGGGGTTCTCTAAGTATACCATCATGTCATCCCTTGTTCAATTTCTACTGCATCTTTTTTGTATGTACCCCATTTGTTGCATACTTCCATTAGACTGTGAGCTCTGTGAGAGTAGGCACTGTCATATATTCCCTTGTAGCCCAAATGATTAGGACATTAGGAGGAAGATCACTTGTCAACTTACTATTACAATTCTCCACTCCTGTTCCATTACCGAATTTCCTCCTTTTCTCCTCAAGCTTCTCTTCCTTTTGTTCCACAGGATTCAATCCTTGCAATGGCGTGACTTTATTGCTTTCTTTTCCTTCACATTCTCTATTAGGTTTTCTTTTTGTAGTATTTTGTTTAAGTGGGTTCTCTAATAACAATATTACAATAGTTATTATAATAATAGAATTAACATATATTTCATACTTTAAGGTTAGTAGAACTTTACATATGATGACTCATTTGTTCCTCACTGATTTTGGGAGATACATATCATTATTATTCCCTTTTTACATTTGAGGAAACTGAGGCAAGATAAGTGACTTGATCTGTGTCACATAGCTAACAAATATTCCTTCCACTCCAGTTTTGTTATTGTTTTCATTTTACCATTCAACATAGTTTTTCAGTGATTATCCACCAAAGTTCACCCAGGACACTATCAATATGTTGCTATCCATTCTCTTACCCACTCTCACTTCTGGTTTTGTTTTCATTTCAGCTCCAAGAGACAATACCTCCGGTTCCCAAGAAGAGGACAAAAAAGGAAACACAGTTGAGTAGTTTGGTCTTTTTACCCTCACTCTCTTTCACTATCTAATTCCCTCTAATCGGTCATCCAATGCCATCTTAGGTCAGTTATTAAGTCTCTGCTGTGTACTTGGTGCTAAACTGAGTATTTACAGACTAAGAAGAAACAAGGTGAAGAAATGCAAGAGGGAGTCAGAGACAGAAAGAGAGACTGAGACAGGGGAGGGCAGAAAAGGAGAGAAGGAGGAGGGATAAACAGAGAGAGGAAAGGAGAGAGAAAGGGAAGGAAGAAGGAAGGAAGGAAGGGTGAGAGGGAAAGAGAAAAATGCAAAAATTACATATATATATATATATATATATATATATATATATATATATATAGAGAGAGAGAGAGAGAGAGAGAGAGAGAGAGAGAGAGAGAGAGAGAGAGAGAGAGAGAGGAAAAGAGAAAAATGAAAAAATCACACACACACACACACACACACACACATATACACACATATATCCTTCCAAAATGCAGAACACACATGGATGGCAAGGCTCTAGCATGGGGGAGGGGGGACAGGTTGAGGGACACAATTAAAAGACTTCTGAACAAGGTAGGAAGAACTATAGCTGAGACTTGAAGGAAGATACCAACCTTGTCATAAATCTCAATGTAATGTTCCTTTAGCTCCCTTTACACCAGTTTTGAAGATATCAGGACTTACTTTTTAAGAATTGTATATATTTGGTTTTTTATCATCTCCCTATTTAATCATCTCCAACACCTTCACAAAAGCTGTTCTTGGATATGAAAAACAAATAAGGCAAGGAGAAATTTCTTGAAAATTAACTAGCTTTGGGAGTCTATCATTACAACTAAAATTCGCATCCATAATCCTTCACCTCTGAAAAGGAGAAAAGCCAGGTACCTTCTTCTATCTGTGCTTCTTGGTAATTCTTATTTTGCCTCTTTCCGCATCAGCTCTTGTTCTTGGACTCTCCCTATACATTGCTATAATAAGGGGGCCTATTCATGCTGGTTTCCACGTTTGCCCCTTATCATCTTCATCCTTTCTTCTCCCCACTTACTTCTGCCTTTTGCTATCTCAATTGCCCAGAAAGTCTCACCAAGTCATCCCACAGCTCTCTTTATACTATCTTCCCTTTGCTCCTTCATCAGAATGATAGCAACTGCTCAGTTTAGCTCTAAAACTATCTTATGATCTGACTGCAACCTCATATTCTAGACTAATTTTAACACTGCAGACACCCATTCTCTCTACATGACACCAATCTATGTTATCTTCCCAACCCAACTCTAAACCTTAACTCTAACCCTTGGAATAGGCTTTTTTCCAAGCTCTCCAGTGTTCTCCCTTCTTATTTATTTATTTATTTTAATCATTCACTATGCCTTTATTATATGCCAGACTTTTTTTTTGTTGTTGTTGTTTTTGTTTTTGTTGGGTTTGTTTGTTTGTTTTGGTCTTTTTAAAAAATTAATTAATTTATTTATTTTATTAATTTTATAATTATAACATTTTTTTGACAGTATATATGTATGGGTAATTTTTTACATTATCCCTTGCACCTCTTTCTGTTTTGAATTTTCTCCTCCTTCCCTCCACCCCCTCCCCTAGATGGTAGACATTCCCATACATGTTAAAAATGTTATAGTATATCCTAGATACAATATATGTGTGCAGAACCGAATTTCTTGTTGCACAGGAAGAATTAGATTCAGAAGGCAAAAATAACCTGGGATCTCCCTTCTCATTTAAAACTCTTGGAATCCCGAGATCTCTTCCTGATTTATGTCAAATCCCACCTCCTTCCAAGATAACTTTCCTAAGTTCTCTCACAATTGATAATCCCCCTCAGTATTTTCCTTGGATTAACCTAGAAATTTTATTATATTAATAGAGCTATCCATCCCGACAACAAAACTAACAATCAAAACACTAGCATCGATGGACAAATAAGGCCAAGAGACCTGGGAATGTCTCTTCCTACAAGTTTCCAGCCAAGATAGCACTTTCATCATCCACCGAAGTAAGACCTGTAGACTCCAAAGGACTAAAGCCCCCTCCTCCTCAGGCACCATCACTCCTGAAGATCCACAAGAGAAATGTTTGGACCACCAAAGTCCTTGTCCCCAAAGACTATATCAATGTTAGGATCAGAGAGAATTTCATTACCAGAAATATTAATATAAACTAAAAATATATTTTAAATTAAGAAACCATTTAATTAATAAAACTCAATAACAGTTTCAAAAACATTTAAAAAAAATTCAATGACAAAAAAATTTAAAAACTCAAGGGGCAGCTAGATGGAGCAGTGGGTAGAGCACTGACCCTGAATTTAGGAGGACCTGAATTCAGTCAGTTTCACACACTTAACCCTTCTAGCTGTGTGACCCTGAGCAAGTCATTTAACCCCAATTGCCTAAAAATTAAATAAAGTAATACATATTACTACAAGAGTTGTATTACAATGTGTTTTTGTAAGAACCATGGGATATTTCACTTAAAAATTCCTATATATGCTGTGTCCCCTATTTAAGACTATAAGCTCCTAGAGAACAGTAAACTGGATTTTCTGTTTACATTCTACCACACTGTACAGTGAGTTAGCATACAGTAAGCATTTAAATAATGTTACTTTATTCCTTAGTCTATTTGGATGTAATTTTCATATCCTGCCAATAGAAGGTAAAAAAACCTTAAAAATGGTGACTGTTTTCTTTTTGTCCTTATATCCTTATCATGTAGCCAAGTATCTGGTACACAAAAGGTGTTTAATGTTTAATAGATACTTGCTAATTAGGTGCCTATTAAAGATGACAATGGAGATAAATTTTGACTAGCCTGGTAAGAGTTAGTTAATACCTCTGGAAGCCTGCATTCTCCCATGTTGGCTCTACCTTGTACCCACCATCCCCACTTTCATTCCCAGACCAGTTCGTTGTCCCTGTTCTTAGACTTGGGCTCTGTTAAATTTTCTGTATAGATATAGGTACTGTCTTTCTCTTTAACAAGTGTAATCAGGTGTTTGCTTTGTAAAGGCACTGTACAAGTGCTGTGGTGGCCAAGAGAAAAATTAATTAGTTGATTGTCCTCATGGAGCTTATATTCCATCAAGGCAAAATATGATTTCTACCCTTAGAGTCACAAATTGTGGTTGGGGAAAACAGGGTGGTAGGAGGGAGTATGGAAAATAGTTCTTACATCATTTAAAATGCTGAATGGTTTAAAGAAGTCCAAAAACATGAGTCAATATGAATATGCAGACAACTTAGAGATGAATTTAAAATCAGAAAGCCCCCAACCAACAAATCCACAAGCATCAGATGGTTGTCTCCTTTGTGGCAGACATTAGGAATGAAAGACCGAACGCCAAGCATGTTGGCTCTGGGCCGTGTGTGGTTCCTTTGCAAACCATGGCATTTGTATCATTAGTGATTCTCAAGTAGTCTCAAGATATCAGTCTTCCCTCCAACTGCTCTGAGCCATACTCTCCATGATTCACTTGTGGTTGCTTTCATTTTAAAGTTGTTTGAACAGAAGTTGACTGTAAATAAACCTGAAGGTGATGCCTTTTACCAGTAGAGTTACATTGAGACTGAGGATGGCTCCAGTGGGTGTGAAGTTAAACTAACAGGCTTTGGTCATTCTTCTTTACGCATCCACAAATCAGAGTGTATGTGTGGATCTTTAGCTGACATGATGTTTTCTGAGCCTGTCAAAACATCCCTCTGAACTCACCCATAAAATGGAAATGGATAGTAGACTGGATAAAAAGCCAGAATCCTACATTTGAAGCACAGATATATATATGTGTGTGTGTGTGTGTGTGTGTATATATATATGTATATATATATATATATATATATATACATATATATATACACACACACACACACACACACAGAGTATAGGTTAAGAGGCTTAGGCTTCAACTGAAGTTTAAAAAAAAAAGCAGGGGTAGCAATCATAATCTCAGACAAAGAAAAAGCAAAAATAGATCTAATTAAAAGAAAAAAGGAAGGAAACTATAGTTTGTTAAAAGAAAATGATGCAGGCGTAGCCCCCTTTAAGATTCCTTTTCTGATCTACAACTTCCTTTGGGACTGACCTTTGATTTCAAGATCTAGTCAAAACCACCCTTTTGTATTCCAAGGGGAAAGATACGTATCTGAGCCAGTTTGGACTTGTACCCTGCCCCCACTGGATTTGAGCTGGCTTGAATTTTTCTCAACCCCCCACTATCTGCTCAGATTTCCCCAAAACTGTTTCTTCTTATCTGAAAAGCATGCCAAGAATTTGGCACTGCCCTAGGCTTCTTGAAGCAAATAAAAGAGCCAAGGTGGAATCATCCCTTGGCGGAGAGATGAAAGATGCCAGCAACCATGCTTTGCATCACAGACTCTCTGTCCGCCACTTTTGGTGTATTTCTTCCTCTATCTAATGCCTTTTACTAACCAGACTTTAACCTTACTTCCAAACCCTGCAATAAACCTCTTTTTATCAGTCTAGGTTTTCGGGCCTGTAAATTCATTTACAGGGGACTCTCGCCGCCGCTAGACCTCATTTAACTTTGTATCCTTGTGCTGAATCCAAAGGGGTTGCAGGGGAGCTCCATTTGACTCCCTGTACCCCAATCCTGCCACTAGACCTCAATTAAGCCTAATTTTATTGAGGTATAGACCTCATCATTAGGTATATACCTCATCATTTGGTTCCCTGACAAAAGTCCTCAAAAACTAGACATAATTTGGGTACCGAACAGAACTTTGAATCCGGAACTCTGGAAAGACTTTTTTTCTTTTCCTATTTTGCAGTGGACATCCAAGCCACTTCAGGCCTGCATTATTGTTAGAGCTCTACGCTCGGTGTAGTAGTATTCTCTGTCTCTACAGATAAGAGAGAGGCTGCAAGAATTTGGAAAACTAAAGCTTTTACCTGTCCACTATCTAGACACATCTGACTCTTAAAAATCTTCCTTAGCAGATGCTGAGTTTGGAGAAGGCTGCTTCCAGAGATAAAGATTTTTTTTTTTGCATCTCAAGGCATTTCTAATCCTTTTTTTCTTTCCCCAGAAAGCTAATCCTCAGGCCTCCAACTCTGGAGGAATCATCTCTTTTTCACCCTCTCCCCCAACCACATGGCCTTCTGAAGACCCCACCCCTCTTGGGAATCCCAGACCTCCACTCCCTTGATCTGTTCTGGGGGAGACATCTGTGTTTTGAGTTCCTTTTGAACCCAACTCTAAAGGTCGTCCCAAAAGAAGTTGTAGATCAGAAAAGGAATCTTAAAGGAGGCTACACCCGCATCATTTTCAAAAACAACGCAATAATATGAAACATGTGTACCAATGATATAGCATCTAAATTTTTAAAGGAAAAGTTAATGAATTATAGGAAGAAACAGACAGTAAAAGTATACTACTGGGGGGTCCTCAACTTTCCCCTTCCAGAACAAGATAAATCTAAAACAATAAACAAGAAAGAAGTTAAAGAAATGAAATGAATTCTAGACAAGATATGATAGGTCTCTGGATAAAACTGAATTGGAATAGAAAGGAATGTACCATTTTTTCCAATAGTACATGCCACTTCCACAAAAACCAATCATATATTAGGGCATAAAATCTCACAACCAAATGTAGAAAAACAAATATTAAATGAATAAAGATCATAATGCAGTAAAAAATTACTTTCAGTAAAGGGCAGTGAAAGGATAGATTAAAAATTAATTGGAAATTAAACAATTTAATCCTTAAGAATGAATGGATCAAAGGAAATCATAAAAACAATCAATAATTTTTTAAAAAATGACAACAATGAGACAACTTACCAAAATTTATGGGATGCAGCAGAAGCAATACATAGGAGGGGAAAATTTATATTTCTAAATGCTTACATCAATAAAATGGGGGGAAAAACAAATGAATGAATTAGGTACACAACTAAAAAAACTAAAAAAAAATTTAAATCTTCAACACATAATAGGAAGTCCTGAAAAATCAAAGTAAAGACTGATAGTAAAAAAGCTGTTAACTAATGAACATAACTAAGAGTTAGTTTTTTTTTTCTTTTTTCTTTTTTTGAGGCTGGGGTTAAGTGACTTGCCCAGGGGCACACAGCTAGGAAGTGTTAAGTGTCTGAGACCAAATTTGAACTCGGGTCCTCCTGAATTCAAGGCTGGTGCTCTATCCACTGCACCACCTAGCTGCCCCCTTAAGAGTTAGTTTTTAACTTTTAATTTTATTAATTTCTCCTTTTATTTTTAGAATTTCAAGTTTAGTATTTGATGGATTTTTAAAATTTGTTCTTTTTCTAGCTTTTTTAGTTGCATGCCCAAATCATTGATCTCCTGTCTCTATTTTATGCAAGTAAGCATCTAAAGAAATAAAATTTCCCCTTATTACCACTTTGGCTGTATCCCACAAATTTTGGTATATTGTCTCATTATTGTCATTCATTCTTTAGGATGAACTTATTTATTTATTTATTTTTATTTTTATTTTTTTAAGCTCTTATTTTATTTTTTTTTTTTCACAGTATATATGCATGAGTAATTTTTTTAAATAATATTATCCCTTGTATTCATTTTTTCAAATTATCCCCTCCTTCCCTCTACTCCCTCCCCTTGATGACAGGCAATCCCATACATTTAACATATGTTACAATTTAACCTAGATACAATATATGTGTTTAAATACCATTTACTTGTTGAACATTAAGTATTAGATTCTGAAGGTATAAGTAACCTGGGTAGATAGACAGTACTGCTAACAATTTACATTCACTTCCCAGTGTTCCTTCTCTGGGTGTAGTTGTTTCTGTCCATCATTGATCAACTGGAAGTGAGTTGGATCTTCTTTAAATTGAAGATATCCACTTCCATCAGAATACATCTTCATACAACATTGAAGTGTACAGCGATCTTCTGGTTCTATTCATTTCACTCAGCCTCAGTTGATGTAAGTCTCTCCAAGCCTCTCTGTATTCCTCCTGCTGGTCATTTCTTACAGAGCAATAATATTCCATAACCTTCATATACCATAATTTACCCAACCATTCTCCAATTGATGGACATCCATTCATCTTCCAGTTTCTAGCTACTACAAAAAGAGCTGCCACAAACATACAGGTCCCTTTCCGCTCTTTAGTATTTCTTTGGGATATAAGCCCAATAGCAGCAATGCTGGATCAAAGGGTATGCACAGTTTGATAACTTTTTGGGCATAGTTCCAAATTGCAGGATGAGCTTATTTAGCTTCCAATTACTTTTTTGTTTATTTGCTCCTAGCCTTCTATTGAATGTAATTTTTATTACATTGTGAGCTGAAAAAAAATGTATTTTCTATTTTTGCCTTTCTGCATTTGATTTTGAGGTCTTAATATCTTAATATATAGTCAGTTTTTGTATAGGTTCCATGAACTGCTGAGAATAAAGTATACTTCTTTCTGACTCCATTCAATTTTATCCAAAAATCTATCATACCTAACTTTTTAAAAATTCTATTTATATCCTTAACTTCTTTTTATTTTGTGTTTTGATTTATCTAGTTCTGAGAGAACAAGGTTGAGATCTCCCACTATTATAGTTTTGCTGTCTATTTCTTCTTGCATCTCTCTTAACTTCTTTAAGAATTTCCATGCTATACAACTTGGTGCATATATGTTTAGTATTGATATTGCTTTATTATCTATGCTACCCTTTAGCAAGATATAGTTTTAATTAGATCAATTTTTGCTTTGGATCTGAGATCAGAATGGCTACTCCTGCTTTTTTTTTCTTTTTTTTCTTTTCTTTTTTTTTTTTTTTTTACTTCACCTAAAGCATAGTAGATTCTGCTCCAGCTTATTACCTTTACTTTGTATATATCACTCTTCTTTAAATGTGTTTCTTGTAAACAACATATTGTAGAGTTCTAGCTTTTAATTCAGTCTGTTATCCGCTTCCCCTTTATGGAAGAGTTCACCCCATTCACATTTACAGTTAAACCTACTAATTCCTGTATTCCCTGCCATAAGAGTTAATTTTTTAAAAACCTCCAAAGATAGATATCTTTGGTTAATTTGATTAAAAAACAAACAAAAAACCCCCTGCATTACCAGTGTCAAAAAATGAAAAGGGTGAATTTACCTTAAATAATAAAGAAATGTTAAAACAATTATTAGGAACAATTTTGTCCAATGATATGGCAATAAATCTGATAACCTAAATGAAATAGATGAACATTTGCAAAAATATAATTTCCTCAGATTTATAGAAGAGGAAATATAATAATAAGCAATCCAATATTATAAAAAAGTTAAACAAGAAATCAATGAACTCCCAAAGAAAAAATTTCTAGGGCCAGTTGGACTCACAAGCAAATTTTACCAAATATTAAAAAAACACAATTAATCCCAATACTATGTAAATTATTTGGAAAAACAGACAAAGAAGGAGCAAAAATATTTTACAACAAAAATATGATGCTGAAATACTATAATAAATGAATGTTGATTCAAAAATTTTAAATTATACCATGACCATGTGCAATTTATGCTAGTAGTGCAGGACTGGTTCAATATTAGGAAAACTATCAGCATAACTGACTGTATCCATTAAAAAAAATCAACTGAAATCATATGATTATCTCAAGAGTTACAGAAAAAGCTTTTGAGAAAATATAGTACCCATTGCCACACTAGCAAGGATAGAGATAAATGGAGCTTATCTTAAAATAATAAATGACATTTACCTACATCCTTCAGCAAGTATTATCTGTAATGGTGATAAACTATTTCCAAATAAAATCAGGACTGAATCAAAGATGCCCATTATCTCCACTATTATTCAATATTGTTCTAGAAATGCTAGCTATAGCCAGATAAAACAATAAATGAAGAAAAATAAATTGAAAAATTATAACATGCAATGAGAAACAAAACTATAATTATTTGCAGGTGAGATTATAGTATACTTAGAGAATTAACTAAAAAACTAGTTGAAATAATTAACAATTTTGTCAAAGTTGAAGGCTATAAAGTAAACCCATATAAATCACCAACTTTTTTATATTTCCAATAAAATCCAATCACAAGAAATAGAAAAAAATAAATTTCATTAAAAATCACTGCAGACAACATAAAGAACTTGGGAGTCTTCCTGCCAAGACAAATCCAAGATAATTTAAAAATACTTTTCACATAAATAAAGTCAAATCTAAACAACTGGGAAAATAACAATTGTTCAAGGGTAGGCTGAGCTAATACAATAAAAATGACAATTCTACTTGATCTACTTATTCAGTGCCTTATCAATCAAACTGCTAAAAAAATATTTTATAGAGCTTGAAAAAATAATAAAATTCATCTAGAAGAACAATAAGTCAAGAATATCAAGAAACTTAATTTTTAAAAAAGCAAAGGAAGGCAATTTAGCTGTACCAGACTGAATACTATATTATAAAGTTGAAGTCATCAAAACCATTTGGTACTGGCTAAGAAATAGAATAGTTGATCAATGGAATAGGTTAAGTACACAAGACACAATAGTCAATGACTATAATAATCTACTGTTTGATAAACCACATATTCTAGCTTCTAGGATAAGAACACAGCTTGACAAAAATTGCTAGGAAAATTAGAAAATAGTATAGCAGAAACTAGGCATAGACCCATATCTCACACTCTATACTAAGACAAGATCGATATAAAGGATGACACTATAAGCAAATTAGGAGAGTAAGGGATAATTTATCTTCAGATCTTTGGAGAAGAGAAGAATTTTTTGTCCATAAAAAAATAGAGAACATAAAAAATGCGAAATAGGTGGTTTTGATTACATTAAATTAAAAAGGTTTTGCATAAGCAAAACTAATGCAGTCAAGATTAGAAGACAAACAGAAAATTAGGAAACGATTTTTTTTCTTTTCTTTTTTGGAGGCTGGGGTTAAGTGACTTGCCCAGGGTCATACAGCTAGGAAATGTTAAGTGTCTGAGACCAAATTTGAACTCGGGTCCTCCTGAATTCAGGGTTGGTGTTCTATCCACTGCGCCACCTAGCAGCCCCTCTTTTTTTTTTTTTTTTTTTTTAAATAATAGTTTTTATTTACCAGATCTATGCATAGGTAATTTTACAACATTGACAATTGCCAAACCTCTTGTTCCAATTTTTCCCCTCCTTTCCCTCCCCCCCTTGCAGGTTGACCAATACATGTTAAATATGTTAGAGTATAAATTAAATACAATGCATGTATATATGTCCAAACAGATGTTTTGCTGTACAAAAAGAATCGGACTTTGAAATTGTGTACAATTAGCCTGTGAGGGAAATCCAAATGCAGGTGGACAAAAATAGAGGGATTAGGAATTCTATATAGTGATTCTTAGTCATCTCCCAGAGTTCTTTTGCTGGGTGTAGCTGGTTCAGTTCATTACTGCTCTATTGGAACTGATTTGGTTCATCTCATTGTTGAAAATAGCCACATCCATCAGAATTGATCATCATATAGTATTGTTGTTTTAGTATACAATGATCTCCTGGTCCTGTTCATTTTATTGGAGTGCTGCCCTTTTTCCAACCCCTTCTTATGTGCTGAGAGTTTTCCTAGACTCCGGACCTGGGCAGTTGCGACCCTTCAAGCTCTTGCCCACCACTGTCCAGGTCTGGGTCCCCCCCAACCCCACCTCCCATCAGTGCAGTTAGTTAGTGGTTGCCTGGATTCTCCTCCCAACCCTCCCGCAATTCCCGATGCAGGTTTTGTGCCAAAATTACCTAATTGCCCTGCCTCAGTTTCTCTAAATTGTCCCACCTCAGTTTTTTCCCCTAAATTTTCCCGCTTCAGTGACTCCCTAAGTTTTCCTGCCTCAGTTTCTCTTAACTGTTCTGCCTCAATCCCCTTGGTTGCAAACCCCCACCCCTCTCCGGTTTATTAGGAATGATACAACTCAGGGATAATTACTCTAAGGTTATTAGAAATTGTAAAAGTGTAAACCCAAAATAAGGGCCAGTTCAGACTTTCTGGCCCCGAGGCAAAATCTGAGCACTCTCAAGGAGGAGTCTTTTCAGGATTATAAACTTGGAAACAACAGGGGAAGAGGCATTTTACCTTTTGGGGAGGAGCCTGGGGCTGGGACTGGATGGTGGTGGTGGGTGGGGCATCCCCCTGTCCTTTAGAAAAATCTTTCTCCCACCATTTCATCACTTTGTTTGCAGAGGCAGATCACGCCCCTGAACAAACACTGCCTCAGAGATTTTATTCATTTAAAATAATTTTTAAAATTAATTTTATAATTATGACTTTTTTTTGACAGTACATATACATAAGTAATTTTTTACATTATCCCTTGCACTCACATCTATTCTGAATTTTCCCTCCTTTCCTCCACCCTCTCCCCTAGATGGAAGGCAGTCTCATACATGTTAAATATGTTATAGTATATCTTAGATACAATATATGAGTGTAGAACCAAGTTTCTTGTTGCACAGGAAGAATTGGATTCAGAAGGTAAAATAAGCTGGGAAGAAAAACAAAAGTGCAAATAGTTTACACTCATTTCCCAGTGTTCCTTCTCTGGGTGTAGCTGAGTCTGTCCATCAATTGGAACTGAATTAGATCTTCTCTTTGTTGAAGATATCCACTTTCATCAGAATACATCCTCATACAATATTGCTGTTGAAGTGTATAATGATCTTGTGGTTCTGCTCATTTCACTCAGCATCAGTTCATGTAAGTCTCTCCAAGTCTCTCTGTATTTATCCTGCTGGTCATTTCTTACAGAACAATAATATTCCACAACATTCATATACCATATTTTACCCAACCATTCTCCATTGATGGGCATCCATTTATTTTCCAGTTTCTAGCCACTATAAAAAGGGCTGCCACAAACATTTTGGCACATATAGGTTCCTTTCCCTTCTTTAGTATTTCTTTGGGATATAAGCCCAGTAGTAATGATGAGGAGTAAACTGAGGTTCTAAACCGAGATGGGTCAGTTCCTTTTCTCCTTTCCAAAGTAACCAAGGGCGGGGTCAGTAGCAAATGAATTTGCTACTCAATGCTGTATGGAAACAAAGTCTTTATTGATAGTAAAGGGATAGACAGGCATTTGGCCTTCAGGAAGACCCAAACTACCTGCAAGGGGACATCAGTTGATGGGCATTGGCTGGTATACACCAAATGCAAAGATTTCATTTTTCAACCTTCCTTATATACATAACTAGAATCATCAAAACAATGTTTGCACAGAGATGTTATCAAGAGGTTCCGGAGATATTTGTCAATAATACAAGAATTCTCTGTTTTTGTAAATAAGACAAGAATTCTCTGTTGTTATCTCCTTCAGGATCTCCCCAGAAAGGAATTTCAGATCATTAGAATGGGGGCTGAAAACCGAAAATAGCCCAAAGGAAGTTGGAGATTAAACAAGGAATATCAAAGGGGGCTACCTCTGCTAACAGTAATACTGCTGGATCAAGGGGTATGCACAGTTTGATAACTTTTGGGGCATAATTCCAGATTGCTCTCCAGAATGGTTGGATTCTTTCACAACTCCACCAACAATGTATCAGTATCCCAGTTTTCCCACAGCCCCTCCAACATTCATCATTATTTTTTCCTGTCATCTTAGCCAATCTGACAAGTGTGTAGTGGTATCTCAGAGTTGTCTTAATTTGCATTTCTCTGATCAATAGTGATTTGAAACACTCTTTCATATGAGTAGAAATAGTTTGAATTTCACCATCTGAAAATTGTCTCTTCATGTCCTTTGACCATTTATCAATTGGAGAATGGCTTGATTTCTTACAAATTAGAGTCAGTTCTCTATATATATTTTGGAAATGATGCCTTTATCAGAATCTTTAAGTGTAAAAATATTTTCCCAATTTGTTATTTCCCTTCTAATCTTGTTTGCATTACTTTTGTTTGTACAAAAGCTTTTCAATTTGATGTAATCAAAATTTTCTATTTTGTGATTGATAATGATCTCTAATTCTCCTTTGGTCACAAATTCCTTCCTCCTCCACAGGTCTGAGCGGTAAACTCTCCTATGTTCCTCTAATTTATTTATGATCTCGTTCTTTATGCCTAAATCATGGACCCATTTTGATCTTATCTTGGTATGTAGTGTTATGTATTCATTTTTTGATGTGTTTTTTTGGTAATGTTTAGTTTTAGTTTTTTTTGGGAGGAGGTATTCCTTTTTGAGCCCTCCCTGCCTTGCTGCCTGCTTGCCTCCTTCCAAGCCACTTTCCCCTGCAGGCTCTTGTTTTACATATACCAATGAGTGTAAATAAATAGACATGCCTGTGTCTCAAATCACATCTAGCTATATATGGGGGCGGGGAGAGAAGCAGATCACACGGTTTAAGCAGTGCCTTTTTTCTCTGGAAGTGGCTAGGCCTTTTTCCTTCTTAAGTCTTTCTCACTGGATTGTAATACTAATATGATAACGAATAGCTGAGTCCTCTCCAACTACTCTTTGAATCCTATTGTTGTTCCTGTAGACAAGGTTCTCTTAAATTCTGCTCTTTTCATTCCGTGTGGCCTAGGGATTTGGGGTTCACAGGTAATGATGGAAGTTTCCCATTTTCAGGTGATCATCTCAAAGGACACAAGCCCCCTAACCTCTCACCCTCTCTATGCAAGAGGGGAGTCCCCTGAAACACTGGTCCTGGACCCCAAAAGTAGTGGAGGAGGCCTGGAGCCTAGCCTCCCTGGGCACAAAGTCATTCTCCTAGTCTTTGGATAGAATATGCCATCTGCATCCAGAAAAGGGATTAAGGAGACTGAATATAAATCAACACCTGCTGTGTTCACTACTTCTTCTATTTGTGGAGGGAACGGGAGGAGGGAATAATCCCTCTCATGGTTTTGTCCCTTTGTCGTGCCCTCTTCCCACTTGATTCATGAAATCATATGTGTGAAGCAATTTTTTAAAGTTTACTTTTAGTTTACTTAATGCTTATTATTCTGCATTGCCATGTTTTCACATTGAATTAAATCTTTTTCTTTTCTTTTGAAATTCATTTATTTATTTTTATAGACTTTTATTGATAGAACGCATGCATGGGTAATTTTCCAACATTGGCCCTTACAATCACTTCTGCCCCAACTTTTTCCTTCCTTCCTTTCTTCCTTCCTTCCTTCCTTAGATGGCAGGCAGTCTCATACATGTTAAAGTGTATCTCTCAGACTTGTGGAGAAGGAAGGAATTTGTGACCACAGGAGAACTAGAGATCATTATCGATCACAAAATAGAAAATTTTGATTATATCAAATTAAAAAGCTTTTGTATAAACAAAACTAATGCAAACAAAATTAGAAGGGAAGTAACAAACTGGGAAGACATTTTTACAGTTAAAGGTTCTGATAAAGGCCTCATCTCCAAAACATATAGAGAACTGACTCTAATTTATAAGAAATCAAGCCATTCTCCAATTGATAAATGGTCAAAGGATATGAAGAAACAATTTTCAGATGATGAAATTGAAACTATTTCTACTCATATGAAAGAGTGTTCCAAATCACTATTGATCAGAGAAATGAAAATTAAGACCATTCTGAGATACCACTAAATACTTGTCAGATTGGCTAAGATGACAGGAAAAAATAATGATGAATGTTGGAGGGGATGTGGGAAAACTGGGACATTGATGCATTGTTGGTGGAGAGTATCAGTTCATGTAAGTCTCTACAGGCCTTTCTGAAATCATTCTGTGGGTAATTTCTTACAGAACAATAATATTCCATAATATTCATATACCACAGTTTATTCAGCCATTCTCCAATTGATGGGCATCCACGTAGTTTCCAGTTTCTGGCCACCACAAAGAGGGCTGCCACAAACATTTTGGCACATACAGGTCTCTTTCCCTTCTTTAGTATTTCTTTGGGACATAAGCCCAGTGGTAGCACTGCTGGATCAAAGGGTATGCACAGTTTGACCACTTTTTAAGCATAGTTCCAAATTGCTCTCCACAATGGCTGGATGTATTCACAATTCCACCAACAATGTATCAGTGTCCCTGTTTTCCCACATCCCCTCCAACATTGGCTAGAATGACAGGGAAAGATAATGTGCAATCTGACAGGTGTGTAGTGGTATCTCAGAGTTGTCTTAATTTTCATTTCTCTGATCAATAATTACTTGGTGCATCTTTTCATACGGTTAGCAATAGTGATGATCAACTATAATAAACTTAGGTTTTCTCAGCAATACAATGTTCCAAAACAATTCCAATAGACTTGGGGTGGAAAATGCAATCCCTGTCCAGAGAGAGAGCTAGCAAACAATAGCAAATTTTTTTCACTTTTTTTAATTTTTAATTTTTTGTGTTTTTTTTATTCTGATTTTTCTTTCACAACAAGACTAATATAGAAATATGTTTAAAATGATTGTATATGTATAACTTATATGAGATTGCTTGCTGTTTTGGGAGAGGGGGGAAAGGAAGAAGAGTGAAAAAATTTGGAACATAAAAATCTTATAAAAATTAATGTTAAAAATTATCTTTATATTAACTGAAATTAAAGTATTAAAAAATTAGCTAGATCTAAGCAATTGAAAAAGCATTAATTGTTCATAGGTGAACTGAGCTAATATACTAAAAATAACAATTCTAGCTGAATTAATCTATTTATTCTGTGCCATCCCAATCAAACTACCAAAATCATTTTATAGAGCTATAAAAATAATAGTAAAATTAATCTGGAAAAGGTCAAGAATATCAAGGGAATGAATGAAAAAATAATGTTGAAGATGACCTAAGTTATACCGGGTCCCAAATTTTATATAAACAATCTGGTACTGGCTAAAAAACAGAGTGATAGGTCAATGGAATAGATCAGGTACACAACACATCATGGGAAATGATCATAGTAATCTACCGCTTCACAAACTCAAAGATCTAAGCTTTGGTGACCAACAACTACTGGGAAAACTAGAAAACAGTATATAGTATATTAGTAGAGCATATCCTAGATGGCTTATCAATCTGTGGATTAGGGAAAAATTTAAGACTAAACAAGATATAGAGAGTATTACTAAATGTAAAATGGATAATTTTGATTACATAAAATTCAAAAGATTTTCTTGCACAAAGAAAACTAATACAACCAAAAAGAGAAGGAATTTTGGGGAAAATGTATGGCATCTCTAATAAAATCTTCATTTCTTAAATAGATAGAGAACTGAGTCAAATTTGTAAGAATACAAGTAATGCTCCAATTGATAAATGATCAAAGGATATAAATAGGCAGTTTTCGAACATAAAAATAAAAGCTTTCTGTGGTCAAATGGAGGAAAAAGTGCTCTAAATCACTATTGATTAAGGAAATGCAAATTAAAACAATTCGGAGATACTATTTAACACCTATTAGATTGGTTAATATGACAGAAAAGGAACATAATGTTGGAGGGGAATGTGGGAAAACTGGGACATGAAATTACTATTGATGGAATTGTGAATTATTCTGGAGAGCAATTTGGGACTATCTTCAAGGGATATAAAACTGTATATATCTTTTGATCTAGCACTAACCTTTTTCATGCTGCATCCCCCAAAAGATTTTTTTAAGGGAAAAAATCTATTTGTACAAAAATATTTATAGCAGCTCTTTTTGTGGTAGCTAAGAATTGGATTTTGAAAGGATGAAAGGGCAAAGATAGAAGAACAATGTAGAAAAGGGCTAAATGGGATGGTGCCCACGAGGCATAGTCCTGAACAGAGAGTCAAACACAAATTCTTCAATTCAACAAATGTTTATTAAACACTGACCTGGGGCAGGTAAGTGGTGAAGTGGATAGAGTACCAGTCTCGAATTCAGGAGGACCCGAGTTCAAATCTGGTCTCAGACACTTAACACTTCCTAGCTGTGTGACCCTGGGCAAATCACTTAACCTCAGCCTCAGGAAAAAAAACAAAAACAAAAACAAAAAAAACACTGACCTGATGCTTTCACGTTCTTCTGGAGAGCAGACCTGCTGCTACCTCAGTTTTTAGTGTATCTTTGGATCAACTGGCATAGCCAGGTTTACCAGTCATGAGCATAACTAATATGAAAAGGATCAGTCAAGTTCTGCTGACAATCCCTAACTCTGGTTTTCTCTGTTTAATTCTTGAACCAAAGGAGTCTCTGGCATGGGATTGATCAATTGTAACATAAGGTCTTCCAGTTTTGTGGTACCATAACTTTACTACTGGGGGGGGGGAAAGTAGGGGGATAAAATAGGCAGGGCAGGGGAAACAGGATAAGAATGGGATAAGGAAGGGCTACTTGAGAGCAATATCAACTCCTTCATCCATGTCATGACCTAAGATTCAGCTATGATTAGTGACTTATACATTATTTTTCTCTCCTTGGCATCTTCCACTTCTCTCTGATGAAGGAAAAAAAGCTTTTCCTTAATTACTCACAATCACAGGATTGCTTTTCACTCTGAATTCTCTGATCATAGAGAGGTTCTTGGTAAAATCTCTCCATGTCCGTTGCAACCAAAAGCATTTCACTCTATGAGGCAGCTGGTGATATGCAATAAGTTACCCATAGGTCAAAGACTTTCCCACAGAATTTTCACCCAAAACACTCAAAAGGTTGATTTCCCAAATGAATCTTATGATTCCTTATAAGGGATGAACTGCGACTGAAAGCCTTTCCACAAGTTATTCACAGAGAGGGCTTTCTTCTAATAAGAATTAGCTGATATCTCTTATAATGTGATGAAGGTTTTTCCACAAGCATTCATTTATATTATTTTTCGTCAGTGTGAATTGTCTGGTGTTCTGTGAGGATTCCCTTCTGATTATAGGATTTCCCACATTCAGTGCTTTCAGAGGGTTTCTCTCTGGCATGAATTCTCTGATGTATGGCAAGATTTACACGGTGCCTAAATGTCACCCCACATTCAGGGCAATGAAAGAGTTTCTTTCCAGTGTGAATTATCTGGTGTGACTTGAGAGATGAACCTGTAGCAAAAGCTTTCCCACAATCATCACATCCATATGGCTTCTCTCCAGTGTGACTTCTCTTATGATCAATAAGGGCTGCCCCCCGGTCAAAGCCTTTTCCACACTCATTACATTCAAAGGGCTTCTCACCAGTATGAATTCTCTGGTGTACAGTAAGATTTCCTTTTTGGCTAAAGGCTTTTCCACATATATGACACCCAAAGGGTTTCTCTCCAGTGTGAATTAGTTGATGGGACCTAAGGGTTGAGGTACTCTTGAAGGTTTTCCCACATTCGGTACATTCATAAGGTTTCTCCCCAGTATGAATCTTCTTATGCTCAGTGAGAACTGTCCTCCAGTTGAAGCTTTTCCCACATTCATTACAAGTGAAAGGTTTCTCTCCAGTATGAATTCTCATGTGTTCAATAAGGGTTACTCTCTGGCTAAAGGCTTTCCCACATTCATTACAATCAAAGGCTTTTTCTCCAGTATGGGTTCTCTGATGTTTAATGAGGTTGCCTCGCTGATTGAAAGCTATCCCACATTCACTGCATTCAAATGGTTTCTTTCCAGTATGAATTAGTTGATGCCTTTTGAGGGACATGCATTTGCTGAAGACTTTCCCACAATCATTACATTTGTAAAGTTTCTCTCCAGTATGAATTCTTTTGTGCTCAATAAGTCTTTCCCTCTGGCTGAAGGTTTTCTTACATTCACCACATTCGAAAAATTTCTCTTTGGAATGAATCCTCTGATGCATGGTAAAGTTCCCTCTTTGGTTAAAGAACATCCCACATTCATTGCACTCAAAGATTTTCTTTGAAGTATGACTTTTCTGATGTGTCCTAAGGGCTGAACGATTGCTAAAGGTTTTCACACAATCATTACATCCATATGGCTTTTCTCCTGTATGAATTCTCTTATGTCCCATAAGGTTTGTTTTCCGATTGAAGCTTTTCCCACATTCACTACATGTAAAGGGCTTCTCACCAGTATGAATTCTCTTATGTTCAATAAGGCTTCCCCTCTGAATGAAAGCTTTCCCACATTCGTCACATTCAAAGGGCTTCTCTCCAGTATGAATTCGTTGATGTTTAGTGAGGTTTCCCTTCTGAGTAAATGCTCTCCCACATTCATTGCACTCAAAGGGTTTATTTCCAGTATGAATTAGCTGATGTTTCCTTAAGGATGAGCTATTCCCAAGGACTTTCCCACAGTCACTACATTCAAATAACTTTGTAGTTTTGTGCTTTCTTTGATGGTGAATGGGATCTGGACGACAGCTAGAGGAGTCACTGTACCTATCACGCTTATAAATCTTTTTCCCTGAGGGGTTTCTCTTCAACTGAATTAGGTCAGAAAATGGTTTGAAATTCTTCCCATATGTAGCACATTTCTGGAAACTTCTTCCTGTACAAATCACTGGCAGTGAATTAAATGATTCCACGCTGCAGCTTTGCTCCAACGGATTGTATTTATTGAAAAAATGATCCGTTTTTTCACCTGTTAGGGTTAGCTGCTTGGATTGTCTTTTCTTGCTCTCATTCTGTCTTTCTAATCTAACAGGATATTTCCAGACTTTTCCAAATCTGGAATCCCACATTTCATTGTTTGCAAGATTTTGCATGGATAATTCTCTTATAGAAATGTTCTCTTCTGGACTCAGCTCTTCAGTTGGATACCTCTCCTTCTGTTTACAGAAATCTGAAAGAAGAAAAAAGCAAAGTCAACATTGACTGTGTCCCTATTACTTACTAAACATGAATGCTTCATGTCCAGGTATTAGAGTCCATCTCCTTCAATAAGAGGGATAATTATCAGAGGCAGCTAGGTGCTCCAGTGGATACAGCACTAGCCCTAGAGTCAGGTGAGTTCAAACCTGACTTCAGATACTTAGTAGTTATTTGATCCTAGGCAGGTCCTTTAACTCTAACTAATAAAAGATGATTATCATTCATCCGTGATAAAATATTGCTTTATTTCCAAAAGAGAACCAAAAGATGATATAAGGAACAGACCCTAATAAACCCTGGAGGAACAGTACAGCAAAACACTATCTCACAGAAGCAATAAGATTCATATCATTCTTCCAGTTGAGATGGTAATATAAAAGGCAGCTGTACTCTAACCTACAAACACCAAATTATATGCCAACAAAAATAAATAAAATGAATGTATACATTTTGAAAATACATAGCCCACAGATTTACAGAATATGAAATACATAATTAAAAAACCCAAAATTGCCCCAAATCCAGAGCTTCCAGGTCAAAGAAAATAAATTACAAACAACCAAAAAGAAAACATTCAAGAACTAAGGAATCACAATCAGAAAAGATAATGCTATAAGTAGCACAAAAGAGAGAAAATCTTAGAATATGATACTCCAAAAAGCAAAAGAGAAAGTCTTAATAATTTAACCTGCAGACGTGAACATAATCATGTGGTAAGAAAAATGGACATTCAAGCATTTCGAATGAAAAAAACCAAGCTAACTAAAAAATTGAAAATACAAATATATTTTACTGGTGATGACAGCAAATAAAAATTAAAGCCATCAAAATGCTTTTGAAGAAAAGATTCAAATCTAGATAACGAATAATTTAATTCTAAACAATTAGTGGGTCAAAGAACACATCATAGAAATAATAATGTCATCAAAGAAAATGATAACAATGAGACAACATCTCAACCGGCTCAAAATAAAAGATGATTATCATTCATCCATGATAAAATATTGCTATATTGCCAAAAGAGAATTGAAAGATGATATACGGTGATATATTTTGGGAAAATATGGCCAAAGCAGTACTTGGGAAATTATTTCTCTGCTCACTTTGGATGAAAAAAAAAATAATAAAAGGACAGATAGATGACTTGGGCCACAAAAATAAATAAATAAATAAATAACAATCAAACCACCAACTAAACACAAAAATCCAAATTCTGAAAATCAAAGAAATAAGTAAAACTGAAAGAAAAAAATCCACTGAAGTTATAAGCAAAATTAGTAGCTGGATTGTTTAAAAAAAAAAAAAAATCTCATTAAAAAAAGCCATTTCCTTTTTTTTTTTTTTTTTTTTAGTTCGATAATTGGGGTTAAGTGACTTGCCTGGGGTCACACAGCTAGGAAGTGTTAAGTGTCTGAGATCACATTTGAACTCAGATCCTCCTGACGTCAGGACTGGTGCTCTATCCACTGAACCGGCAAGGTGCCCCAATTTTTTAATGTGATATTTTTTTTAAAGAGTAAAAGTAAAAAAATCAAAAAGAATACACAAAGAAGAAATAAAGGAGATCTGAAACTAGTTTACATGCAATTACATGCAACAAAAATAAATAAAATTAATATATACATTTTAAAATTATATAGCCCACAGATTTACAGAATATGAAATATAGAATTAAAAAACTCAATCTCTGAGTAGGAATTTGAATAAGCCATAAAAGTTCTCCAAGACGCAGTACCAAGTGACTAAAATAAAAAATAAGTGAATTCTATCAAAAATTCAAAGAACAATTCATTCTAATATTACATAAATTGTTTGCAAAAATAAAGAAATAAGAGCTGATCAAACACTCATGAAACTAACATCAGTCTGATATCTAAACTATGAATTGTGAAAGAAGCAAAGGAATCACAACCCAATCACAACACCCTCCAGTGCTCTCTAGCAGATTAAACTCTAATTGGGAAATGATTAACAAAATAAATATACAATATGACAAAGATAATGTTAACATGTAGTTTTCTAATTTGGGCACATAATTGGACTAATCTGGTTTCAGATTTCCTTTATTTCTTCTTTGATTGTGTATTTTTAAAATTTTTGATTGGCAGTTTATTTTTCCTCTTTAAAAAAATCACATTAGAAAATGGCTTATTTTATGAGTTTTTTTTTTAACCCAGTTACTAGTTTTGCTTATTACTTTAATGGATTTTTTCTTTTCAATTTTACTTATTTCTTTGATTTTCAGAATTTGTATTTTTGTTTTTAGCTTGTGGCTTGATGGTGGGGGGGATCATCGCTTTTATTTTTATTTTTTTTGTGTGTGCCACAAGTCATCAGATGTGTCCTTTTTTTGTTTCTCCCAAAGTGACTAGAGAAATAATTTCCTAACCACTACTTCGGCCATATTTTCCCAAAAGTTTTGGTATGTTGTCTCATTGTTGTCATTCTTTGACGACATTACTTAGTCTAATTTCGCTATTGCAACCTACAGGAAGCCTTCTTTAATTTAGTGGCCCCTGTTTCTTTATGAGTTTAATTTTTAAAATCTTCAACTCAAAAATTTAACAATAAATAAATTAGTTATAGTAACTAACTAACTCTACATCTGTCAGTATATTAGATCTCTAACAGTATTAATCAGCCATTCTCCATCCAATGTCATCAAAACACAATAGGAAGAGATGGAAAAAAAGAAACTCCTTTCAAAACAACTACAGAATATATAAAATATCTGGATGTCTCCATCTCAAAACACAGGCCCTTGCCAAAATGAATATAACTATACAACATTTCCTGATGGGTAAGCTTCCCTGGAACCACAACCCTGGGACGCTTCCAAGCCATTTCTAAACCACGTTACCCTAAATGTAACCCAGCCTTTACCTCTCCTCTATCCCACTAGTTTTATTATTTTTTTATTTTTAATATTTTCTTTTCCCCAATTACATCTAAAAATAATATTTAATACTTTAAAAAAGCTTTTAAAATTCCCAAATCTCTCACTGCCTCCATCTCTTTTCCTTTCCCCAAGAAAATAAGCAGAGGTGATAGATCATATATGAGCAATCAAGGAAAACATTTCCCCACTAATATTGACCTTTGTCTTTCACCATCAGAATGTAAGCTTCTTGAGGGCAAGGAGGGTCTATTTGGCTTAAATCTGTATCCACAGTGCTGGGTATTAAAAAGCAGCTTTATATTCTCTATATAAACGTGTCCACGTAATTCATTCACTTATATAGATTTATAAGAACAATTTGAGAGAGATTAAGCACACACAGTCGGGCTGGATCTGCACTCCCAGCTCTCCCCTGATCCTAACTTGAGCACTATTAGCCCATCCTGCCTTTGTTAGAGCAGCATGGTCAAGCCAAGGGACCTCAGGACTTCAGTTTTCTAAGTCTAACTCAGACAATGTCCATTGGAAATAAAAAGGCCAGGGACGTAAGAAGGTGAGAAGGGGGACCGGGGCATTTCTCACTCACCTGCACAGAGGCTTCGGGGACTTCCTCTTCCTGGCCTCCAAGGGGCTTCTCCCCTCTCCAGTCGGGAGATCACAGTGGGTTTGCAACCTGAGAGTCCTGTCCAGAGACCAAGAAACAGCAGGCTCACCAAGATGTCGTCTGTCATCTGGTCAGTCCCCTGGGAAATTATAGGGAGCCCACGATCCCACTGCACAAAGCAAAGAAAGCCCTTTCCCCAAATCACAGCTTCTGGGTCCCCTCCCCACAAGCCCCAGCTCTAGGACAACCTCCCAGACCCCCAGCAGCTGGGGCTGGCCTGAGTGCTCTTTACCCAGGGATGAGAGGATCTCGTAAGTCTCCAGCATGACCTCCCTGTACAGGTCTTGTTGCTCAGGGTGCAGGTGTCTCCATTCCTCCCAGGTGAAGACCACAGCCACATCTTTGAAGGCCACAGGTCCCTGGAACTCCAAAACCATCCTTGTCAGGCAGGGATCAGCCCTGATGGGCAGGGACACTAACTAAGAGGAGTTACAGGGAGCAATCCTCACTGGGGACTCACCCCAAGCGCTCTCTAGGGATGACTTTACACCTTATTACTGGCTTGTCTCAGGCAGGAAAGTGTGACTCTATCCTGTGACTTCCTACTCACCCTAACAAGATGTTTCCCGAGCGAACCCCAACAACATCACATGCTGTTCTCCAGCCTTCCCCCGCAAACGCTCACAGCAGCCACAATTCACGTCTCCAGCATGACATGGAAATTCTACTCTTTTTGGCAATTACAGAAAATTACTGGGACAAAGGACTGGCCAGAGGATGGAAGCTGTGGAATTAACAGGAACTGGCAATCATTTTACAGATGCGAAAACTGAGGCCCATTGAGAGGAAGTAACTCGGTAAAAGTGGGCTTTGCACCCAGATCCAGGACTGTGCCCACTACTCCACATTGCCTCCTCCTGCTCTGAACAGATTCATCCCTAATTTGCCGGGATTCCAGAGCTCAACTCTTTGAGCCAGAGGCCTTAAACCCACATGATGTCCCCTGCCCCCAAGCTGTTCACACCCATCGTTAGGACTGGCATCCAGGGCCATCAAGTGGTCAGCATGGTATCCCTCTGGATGGGAATATGGGGCCCCATGACCCAAGGAGGGCTCTCCAGGATTTAAGACTGGAATGACAGATTTAAAATCAGAAAAACAGCCATCTAATTACTGTAGCAAATGACCAGAACTTTTAAAATGCATGAAAATCAAGAAAGCGGTGTCCACTGACACAGCATTTTCCCTTAGCCATAACAGAAAGAAATAAAAGATGTCATGGGATGGAAATTCATATTTCAAAGCAAAATTATGATATTTTTGCATCAATGATGAGTCTGGTCCTTTCCACTTTGTGTTAAAAGGTTCAAGAAAGAATCCATGTTCTGAAGGGAGCACAAACTGGAGAGCTTTGAACGTTCATGTGTATGTGTTTGTTTTAAGAAAGTGAGCGAAAAGGAAATTTTGTTTCCCTTTCTAATTTCTGCTATGTGGTGGGCATGTTCCTCTGTAGGTATTTAAAATCTTTTTTTTTTTTTTTTTTCCTGAGGCTGGGGTTAAGTGACTTGCCCAGGGTCACACAGATAGGAAGTGTTAAGTGTCTGAGACCACATTTGAACTCAGGTCCTCCTGAATTCAGGGCTGGTGCTCTATCCACTGTGCCACCTAGTTGCCCCTAAAATCATTTTAAAAGTCAGCTTTAAAAAACAGACTCAAAGGAAGTTCTGGAGAGCCACAAATAAGCAGGATACAGGCATTATCTGCTACTCCCTCCCTTCCCCTCATTTCTCTTTTCCTTCCTTCCTTTCCCCCTTCTTTCCTTGCTTCTTTTCGTCCCTCCTTCTCTTCCTTCCTTTCTTCCCCTCTCCCAATAGTCACGCTTAAAGCACATAGAATATAAAAAAATGAGACCCAAGCTACTTCTTGGTGCCTTCTTCCCTCAGGCCTCTGCACACCTCCAAAGTCTAGAACCCTGGTTTGCACCCCAGCCCCATTAATTCCGCACAGAGAGGAAACACTGAACTGGGGACAAGCAGGGCAGAAGCTGGCCTGCCCCGCAGCCAGACAGCTTACATACAGTCCTTGCCTCACTTGGCCCTCCCTAACAAACCCAAGGGACAGAGGAGGCGGCAGGGCAGTTTTCTGGGAACTTCTGGCCTGGATCCCAGACTTCACACGCTCACTGACTGTAGGATCCTGGGCAGGTCACTTTCCCTCAGTCTCCTCGTTTGTACAAGAGGCCCTCATAGCACTTACTTGGCTATTTCTCAGATTTTAAGGATCACATGAGTTCACCACCGTGGTAGGTAAATAATAAATGCTTTTTCCTTTCCCCTCCCCCAACCTCCGGCTTCTGCTCCATTCCTGAGGCCAAAGAGGAAGGTCCCCCTCACCTGGTGGGATGATGCTCGGGATCTGGTCTGTCCCTTGACCATCTCTCCTCTGAGGGGCTGGGGGGGGGGGAAAAAAAGAGAGCCAAGGTAAGAGACCCGCGCCCCGCCTGCTACCCGCCCTCGGGACCCTGCTTCCAGCACTGGGGACCCTCCGGGCCATCCGTGGGCCTCCGTCTCCTGACCCCCACCCACGTATGCAGTACAAGTGAGCCCCAGATCTGATCCTCTAGCTCCCCCTTAGCCCCCGAGAGGCACATTCAGCGGTCCCGGACCCTCCCCCCCTCCCCCACCATCTCCGTCTTCCCGGACCCCCGCCTCCTGGAGCGCTAAGTGAAAACAGAGCCTCTCACTGCGTCGCTCCCGGGATGCCCGTGACCACACCCACCCAGGCTAGAGACCGACCTAATTCCTCCTCCTCCTCCTCCTCCTCTTCTCCCTCCCCGAGGAATTCTGGGTAGCGGAGACTTGGGGGGGGGGGGGAGAGAGACCCTTAACCAGTGCGCACGCGCTCGAGCCCTTTAAAGAAAAGGGAAACTGAGGTCCGCCACTTAGCACTCTCCCGTGATCTTCACGGCCACAGAGACCCCGAGCCTCAGTTTCTCCGCGTGCTCGGGGGATGCTCCGGGGTCCCGAGGAGAGTCTTCGGGTTCACATAGTGATTCTGGCCGCGTCCGTTCACTTCGGAGAGCCTCAGTTTCCTCCGCTGCTAAAGGCGTCCGGGTCGGAGCCGGACATCTCTAAATCCCTTCTCCCCCGCGAGCCTCAGTTTTCTTATCTGGAACAGGACCGCGCTCCCACTGCCGGCCCCGGGGGAAGGTCCGGCGGGGCAAACCGAGATGCCAAAGGGGCGGAGGCCCTCCGCTCGAAAGGGAGCCCTCCTCTCCGAGGCAGCCTTTTCCTGCCTCCTTCCCCCGGGCGCAAGCCTGCGGCCTCGGGGCCCGGATTGCCGAGCCCAGCCCGCTCTGGAACCCTGCACCAGCAGCAGTCCTGGGGAACAGCGGAGGGGAGGGGGAAATTGACCGAGCTGAAACTGATCACCCGGCAGCACGCTGATTGGCTCGGGGGCGCCGAGGGCCCGCCCCTACGGGGGAGCTTCAGCTCTGCAGAGGTTGGCTTAGGGTCCGGCCGGAGCTCCGGGCCTGCAGTCGGGCTGGGCGGTGCTTGACAGAATGGCCCGGGAGCAGCCTAGACCGCGGAGGCCTCGCCCACCTGCGCTGCCCCGGCAGCGGGGCCAGAGGGCCTCCAGGGTGGCACTCACCCCCCGCCCCCACTTCCTGAGTTGCTAGGTCCGGATCCCCAGATTTTCCACCTCCAGTGCGGGCCAAGCTGGGCTGACGTCACAACGTCCGACTGTGGGGGGCGAGCCCGGATTCTGGGGACAGCCCATCCCACGCGGATCTGCCCGGCTACGGCCCAGCTAGCTAAGCTTCCCTGGCAAAGCCCGCTATAGACTTCCTCGGGGAGGAGCCCCGAGAAGGTCGAGGCGAGAAGTCGTTGTTCTTCCCCTTCCCTAAGCAGAAATCGTCCCTTCCCGCCAGCCCCAGCCCCATGAAAGTGAGGCGGGGGGATGGCTCCCAGGCACTGCCCTCACCTGAACATTTCTGTTCCGGGGGCCCCTCCCCCCCCTTGCCTCTATAACCGGGAAAACCGTTTGGCTCCCAGGTGGAGGTGAATTTGGGACCTGTAAAGGGCAGGGGAGGCCCCGCCCCAAATGGCATTTTAACCCATCACAGAGTCAGACCACCTCCACAGATAGAAGTCCCAGGTCTCAGCGGCGGGACTGAGCCCCCAGCCCCACGCTCCCCTGTGCAGCTCCGGAGCTCGTCCATCTGGGAACCACTTGCAGATTAAGACCGTCGCTCCGTCCTCTCTCGGCC
This sequence comes from Sminthopsis crassicaudata, assembly GCF_048593235.1. Classification (NCBI taxonomy): domain Eukaryota; kingdom Metazoa; phylum Chordata; class Mammalia; order Dasyuromorphia; family Dasyuridae; genus Sminthopsis; species Sminthopsis crassicaudata. The sequence continues at coordinate 313,532,732 of NC_133621.1, read as the reverse complement.
TCGGGATCTGTTTTCCTAGAGTCTGCTGCTCCGATGGGGCCCCCGGACCTGGGGTCTTATAAAGAGGGATCTTTTGTGCAATACTGCAGCGGTCTCCCACCTGAAATTCTTAAGGAGAACCAAAACCATTTTGACAATTAGAAATTGAAAGTAAAGGACATATGAAGAAAGATTCTATCTGCATCCAGAAAAAGAACGGATAAGCAGAAGTATATAGAGAACAATTTCACATATATATGCCTGCTTGTGTCCACTGATAAGCTGGGTCTAAAGCTGGGCAGGGGGAAGGGGGAAAATTTACATCATAACTATTATATATTTAAAAGAAATAAGCTGTACGTAACAGATTCATAGTTTCATGTGCAATTATTTTTAATACTGTTATGGAAATGCTTGTTTTATTCCACAAATTAAAAATAAAATAATTTTTAAAAAACAGCACGTGACTTGAGCAAGCCAATGTTTGTTGTTGGTTAAATGGTCTTTGCAACTAAGGGACAGATTGTGCTCATTGTAAACTTTTTAGTGTTTGAGGCAGTATAATGATAGGACTCCATATGGCCTCACTGGGCTAAATGAGCCTCATACCCATAAAACATTTGGGCAATGCTACAGCTTGTTCTTTTTCACTATTAACTATGCGTGGGGCAGATGAGGTTCTGCTTTTGACAGGATGACTCTGGATTTGCTGCAGGGACTGGGCATATATTCCCTTCTGCTCTTGAGACAGTTAGCAGTAGATCCTAGTTTGTGGTCCCAATAAAGAAATTCATCCAAGCCTGGCATCCATAAGGGAACTGCCCCAAACTTGGGTGTGTTTGGGAACACCTGCTGCCATTTCTGACAGGGATCACCTGTTCTCAACCACATCAGTCCTTAGGGTCCAGCTTTGAAGGTTTCCCTCCTCCTTCTCCTGGGTGAGGTGTGTGTGTGTGTGTGTGTGTGTGTCCATTTGCTAGCTAGCTAAGACAAAGCACTAGATTGTGGCAGCTTTTTTTTCTACCAGATTCCTGGAAAGCTCAAACTGCCAGTGGGTGACTTGCCAGAGCTCCAAGACAGGGACCGTAGATTGGTCCAGAGTCCAGTCAAACCTTGGAGATAGTGCAGATTTAGTTCCATACCACAAGAATATCACAATAAAGGCAGTCACACGACTTTTTGGTTTTCCAGAGCATGAAAAAATTATGTTTTCACTATTCTGTAGTCTTTTAAGTGTTGTATGTTTTTCAAATTTTCTCGACCCCTTTGGGGGTTTTCTTGGCAAAGATACTTGAATGGTTTCTATTGTCCTTTTCCAGCCAGAGGCTGAGGCTGAATTTGACTCACAAATAATAAATCTTTTCCACCAGGCTGGTACTCTATCCTAGCTTCCCCCTATTAAGTGTACAATAGTTGACTTTTAAAACTGTGCAAATAAGATCAGGAGTGAAACAAGGAGGCCCATTATCGCCAATATTATTCAATATTGTACTAGAAATGTTAACTTTAGCAACAAGAAGAAAAAGGCATTGAAGGAACATGCAATGAGGAAATGAAACTATGTAATTCTTGCAGTCTTTGCTAGCACAGTGTGGATTATTTATATTTTCGTGTTTGATTTGTCATATCCCCTTTACAGGGTTCTTGTATTTGTATATAGTGTATTTTGTTAGTTAAAAGGTTTTATTATCTTCTAGTGTTCACCTTTAAAATGGGACAGATGTGTGGTAAGGGCAAAAGGGAAGTTGAGGCAGTTTCTCCCAACTCACCTCCAGAACAAACACGTGTCTTTAAAATGTATAAGAAATATGGTTCCGATTGTCCTTCATATTGCCAGGATACAACCCTGCTAGAATAGGTGATTCCTGCCAGAAATGGCAGCAGGTGTTCTTAAGTAGACCCAAATTTGGGGCAGGAGTTATCCAGGTCCTTTATGGATGACAGGCTTGGGTGAGACTCACATAGAAGAAATGTCTTTATTGGGACTACAAATTAGGATCTACTGCTAACTGTTTCAGGAATGGAAGGAAGGACATGCTAGGTCACTGCAGCAAATCCAGACCACCCCTTTGCTGGCCTCATTGGGCAGGTTTGATGAGACCAAATTGGAGTATTGAAGAGACTTATGAATAAGGAAATTCAACCTCTTGAATGAGACAGCAATAACAAATGCCTCTTTTTTACTGAAGTGAAAAGTGAGGATGAGACTTCAGACCATGACTGTATAATTTAATCTGAACGCCTTGCCTTCTCCCTGGAAGGATCTGAAGGAAACCCCCTTAGAGGGAGCAGGCTTTGACTGGTACACTGATGGATCAGAAAGGAGGACTGCTACAGAAGTGGGGAAGCTTCATCAAGTACCTGATGCCCATTCAACACAAGTGACACTTGAGGTAATTAATCATTGTCAGTTAGGAAAAGGAAAAAAGATTACTATCTATATTGATAGAAGGTAGACATTTGGATGGCACAGGACTTTGCTTTGCTATAGAAACATTGTGGCTTCCTTACATCCCCAGGATAGCCATCAAAAATCAAACACAGGTGTCTCTTCTGTTAAATAGTCGTTTGCTTCCCCAGGGCATAGCAATAATTAAAATTCCAAGATACAGTTGAGAAAACAGGATTCATGCCCGTGGAAATGACTTGGCTGACCAAGCAGCTAAAACCGTAGGTATCTTTTAACTCCTCAAATTTCTGAGGGCACAGCTCCTTCAGCAGAAGTCCCTCTGGAACTTTCTTTTTTTTTTTTTTTTTTAATTTTTTATTTTATTTTATAATTATAACATTTTTTGACAGTACATATGCATGGGTAATTTTTTACAACATTATCCCTTGCACTTACTTCTATTCAGATTTTTTCCCTTCCTCCCCCAACCCCCTCCCCCAGATGGCAAGCAGTCTCATATATGTTAAATATATTACAGTATAATTTAGATACAATATATGTGTGTAGAACCGAATTTTTTTTGTTGCACAGGAAGAATTGGATTCAGAAGGTAAAAATAACAGTTTACATTCATTTCCCAGTGTTCCTTTTCTGGATGTAGCTGGTTCTGTCCATCATTAATCAATTGGAATTGGATTAGCTCTTCTCTATGTTGAAGAAATCCAGTTCCATCAGCATACATCCTCGTACAGTATCATTGTTGAAGTGTATAATGATCTTCTGGTTCTGCTCGTTTCACTCAGCATCAGTTGATATAAGTCTCTCCAAGCCTCTCTGTATTTCTCCTGTTGGTCATTTCTTATAGAACAATAATATTCCATAACATTCATATACCATAGTTTACCCAACCATTCTCCAATTGATGGACATCCATTCATCTTCCAGTTTCTAGCCACTATGAAAAGGGCTGCCACAAACATTTTGGCACATACAGGTCCCTTTCCCTTCTTTAGTAGTTCCTTGGGGAATAAGCCCAGTAGTAGTATGGCTGGGTATGCACATTTTGATAACTTTTTGGGCATAATTCCAGATTGCTCTCCAGAATGGTTGGATTCTTTCACAACTCCACCAACAATGCATCAGTGTCCCAGTTTTCCCACAGCCCCTCCAACATTCATCGTTATTTGTTCCTGTCATCTTAGCCAATCTGACAGGTGTGTAATGATACCTCAGAGTTGTCTTAATTTGCATTTCTCTGATCAATAGTGATTTGGAACACTCTTTCATATGAGTGGAAATAGTTTTAATTTCATCATCTGAAAATTGTCTGTTCATATCCTTTGACCATTTATCAATTGGAGAATGGCTTGATTTCTTATAAATTAAAGTCAATTCTCTGTATATTTTGGAGATGAGGCCTTTATCAGAACCTTTAACTGTAAAAATTTTTTCCCAATTTGTTACTTCCCTTCTAATCTTGCTTGCATTAGTTTTGTTTGTGCAGAAACTTTTTAATTTGGTGTAATCAAAATGTTCTATTTTGTGAGCAATAATGGTCTCTAGTTCTCCCTTGGACACAAACTCCTTCCTCCTCCACAAGTCTGAGAGGTAAACCATCCCATGTTCCTCCAATTTATTTATGATTTCGTTCTTTATGCCTAAATCTTGGACCCATTTTGATCTAATCTTAGTATGTGGTGTTAAATGTGGGTCCATGCCTAGTTTCTGCCATACTAATTTCCAGTTTTCCCAGCAGTTTTTGTCAAATAATGAATTCTTATCCCAAAATTTGGGATCTTTGGGTTTGTCAAAGATTAGATTGCTATTTTTATTCACTATCTTGCCCTGTGAACCTAACCTATGCCACTGATCAACTAGTCTATTTCTTAGCCAATACCAAATGGTTTTGGTGACTGTTGCTTTATAATATAGCTTTAAATCAGGTACACTTAGACCACCTTCCTCTGACTTTCTTTTCATTAGTTCCCTTGCAATTCTCGACCTTTTATTCTTCCATATGAATTTTGTTGTTATTTTTTCTAGGTCATTAAAATAGTTTCTTGGGAGTCTGATTGGTATAGCACTAAATAAATAGATTAGTTTGGGGAGTATTGTCATCTTTATTATATTCGCTCGGCCTATCCAAGAACATTGAATGTCTTTCCAATTATTTAAATCTGATTTTATTTTTGTGGCAAGTGTTTTGTAATTTTGCTCATATAATTCCTGACTCTCCTTTGGTAGATATATTCCCAAATATTTGATACTATCGACTGTTATTTTGAATGGAATTTCTCTTTGTATCTCTTGCTGTTGGATTGTGTTGGCAATGCATAAAAATCCTGAGGATTTATGTGGATTTATTTTGTATCCTGCGACTTTGCTAAAATTCTGAATTATTTCTAATAGCTTTTTAGCAGAGTCTTTGGGGTTCTCTAAGTATACCATCATGTCATCCCTCTGGAACTTTCACTTTTAATATATCCATCTTGTCCAGATGGCCTGCCTAAGCTTCTTAGCTTAAGTAAGGAAGAGATAAGTAAGGAAGAGATAACTACAACCCAAAAGAGAAGGCTTATCACAAAGCAAGAAAAGTTTCAAAAGGAGGGGTGTAAAATTGATAAGACTATGAGACTATGCATTAGCCCAAATGAACGCATAGTTTCCCTAAGAACTTATCTCTCCCTATGATCTTTATTCATTCAGTCATTGGGGAGGTGGAATCAGCCCCAAAAATATTGGTGGGGGTGTTTTAATAGGGCTGCTGTGTCTCACCTTTCCCAAGCACAAGGAAGCCAGCTCATGGGTGGTTTCCTCTCCCAATGCATCCTTTGAAACTGGCAAATGGACTTCCTTTAATTTCCAGCTGTCCGTGGTTACAAACATGCTTTGGTTTGTATGTTTTCTCTGCAGGTGGAAGGGTTCCCCTGTCATACTGCCACTGTCTTTAGAATAACAAAAATCCTCTTAGAGAAAATCATTCCACTGTGGAAGGTTTCCAAAGAAATACTCAGTGATAGAGGGACCCATTCCACAGGAGTTTCATTAGCTAAGCTGCTTTTATTCCAGTCAATCACTCAGTATTTCCATTGTGTTTATGATTCCCAAGTCATCAAGGATGGTTGAAAGAGTTAATGGGATGTTTAAAACTTCCCTTATTAAATTCTGTGAAGATCTAGGTATCTATCCCCTGGCCCAAAGCCCTTTCTTTAACCCTACTATGCCTTTAGATTCAGACCATTGGGTTCCCATAAGCCCAGTCCCTGTGAGATACTAAGAAGATACCCAATGCCACCATATCTGTATGTGGGAAACACAGCAGCCAAAGGCTTCCTTCTACAGTAGTATTGGTTTGGCTCAGAAAATATCTGAGATTTACCAACTTGTCTCACAGTCCCTTTCTTCAGGAATCTCAACTGAGGCTCAGTCCCTAATCCAACCAAGTTATTGGGACTACTGGAAACATCATTTCTTATAGTTAGTTTATTTATTTTTAATACACATTGTCTTATGAATCATGTTGGGAGAGAAAAATCAAAGCAAAAGGTAAGAGATTATGGGAGAGATTAAAAAAAAAGTGAACAGAGCATGTGTTATTTTACATTCAGTCTCTTTTGTTCCTTTTCTGGATGCAGATGGCACTTTCTGTTCAAAGCCAATTGGGATTGTTTTGAAGCAATGAATCACTGAGAAGAAAGGAAGTCTTTCATCACTGGTCATCGCACATTCTTGCTGGGAAATACCATTTCTGAAGCCCTTCTTGGAGCCACATGGAAAGGTCCTTTTGAAGTCCTGCTCATCAGCCCCACTGCAGCCAAACAAGGGGGAAGGAACTCCTGGATCTACCTGTCACATCTTAAAGGGACAGTACCACTTACCTGGACTGCAGAAGCTACAGGTGACTTGACTTTGACATCTGGAGTTGACATCTGACATAAAGAGCTATTCCCAAGACCCCCAGGATGAGAAGCAGCTGACAGCAGAGGTAGACAGCTTGACCCAAGAAACCAGAGGTGAGCTGAAGGTTTCCAGTCATTCTGTGAACTAAATCTTTCCTTTCTTGCACACTCAGGAGCCCAATAAAACACTTCCCTAAAATGCTTAATTTAAGTAATTATTGGGCTTGTTATTCAAGGTCCCAATCCCTTGAAGCTTTAGCTTTGGCTGCACCATTAGAAACCTGGATTATAATCCCAGTGGAGGCTTCTATTTTACTGGCCCTCCAAGACAACTTGCTCCAAAACTCCCGAACCCCTCCTGTCTGAGAAGCCATCCAATCCTGATGGGCTTCACAGAGCAGTAGCTTATATAAAGGGAGCAGCCAGTAGCCTCTACCATTACTTCAATCTCCCTTCTCACAACACTACCACTGAAATCCCTAGAAGGAAAACTATGCATGAGAAAAAAACTAAACTAAAAACTAATGGGCTTAATAGCAGGTTTTAGGATCCCTAAGCATATCAGACCCTTATCCATTATCTCCAGGTTTCTTTAGAAACTCAAGTTCCATTCTGCATCCAGGGCATAAGCAAGAACAGTAAATCCCATACAGTAAAATTCCACCTTTATTCTGAACTCTACATGGGTTGCTTCTCTAAAGGCCTCCCTTGCTCTGGCCAGTTCCTGCAGCCACAGATTTCCCTGAATAGAAGAGTGGCATCTTATAACATTGCCAGAGTCCGCTGTGACACAGGGAATGCAAGAGCCTGTCCCAACAAATCAAGAAGCACAATAAAGGTAAATGTAAAGGTATTTATTTAGTTGCTGGATTGTTGTGGGAATCCCAGAAAAGCTTCTTGTTTCATGATGGTGTCAGAGCTAAACAAATGTCTGGAGGCATTCTATGAGCTTCATTCCTTTTCTCTGGGATTCACCCTCTCACAATCTGACCTTTGCTGTTGAATTCCTCCTTCCACAGGACTGTTCTTATGTGGGTCTGCCCTATATCACAGACTTCCTGCCCTTCTGGGAAAGGCTCTGGGTTTTTACCTACACTCTGTCCAAGTCATCCTTATTTCCAGGGAATGGCTCCACTGAAGTTCCTCTCCAGTCATTCCCCCATCACAGAGGCTTGCTTTTCTGCCCATTGCGGCCCTGTTGGCCTCTGTAGAGTCCCTAGCTGGTACAGCCCCACCTTTGGCTTGCTATACCCATCTGTCGGGAACTTTTCAGCAGAGCTAGCCATGGACCTTGGCCATATAAAAAAGCTTGTCACTCAACCTCCAAAGGCAAGCAATGCATTTGCCTCATGGTACTGCCAAAGCACAGAGTGCTAGACACCCTCATGGCAGAGAGAGGAGGGGCCTGAACCATCTTTAGGGAGAAATGTCGTTTCTGTGTTAATCACTCCTCTCAAATAGAGGAAGACCTTAGTGTTGTCAACAAACAAGCGAAAGATTTATGGAATAGGGGCCAGAACATTCTGAAAAATGTCTCCCATTTACCTGTCTTTGATCTACACTCTTGGTTGCCTGAAACCTCTGACAGCATTCTCCTTTCTGCCCTCCCTGGTCTGATAGTTCTCTTCCTTATTTTCTTGCCATCTACTTTAGCATTCACTTTGCAACTTATTTATTTTTACATAAAATCAATGTCTCAAATGTTCCTCATCAATGTTCAGGGTCATTCCGACCTTTTGATCAAAAGGAGAGGATGACCAAAAATTATTATGATTTTCATAATTATCAAGATGATATGTGTGATGTACATACTAATAATTTTGATTTCTCAGAGCTGCCTCTTGTGGATTGGGAGTCAGACTTCTACAATGCAGCTTGAGATGATTAATCAATTCTTAACAATGCTCAACATGTATGTTAAGAGGAATGAATCAAAGATTGTAGAACCTGTTCCCGGCACAGAACTCTGGCCCTGCTTCCCTACCCCCACCAACAAACAACTGGTATGATGAAACAATCACTTACAGACTGTTCTCACGGGATTGGCAGACACCCAGATTGTCCTGCACTCCAGATCATGTCATGGGAAAGCACTCAGGCCCAAAACTGATTGCATTGTAATCCTCTTGCTTCTCACTAATGATATGTGTATAAAATCTCTACATTTCCTGCAACAGGAAGAGGTCTCCTGCCTAGGAAAACTTCCAGTTTGCAAACTCTTCCTTACTGTGAAAGTGATATATACCATAATTTACCCAACCATTCTCCAATTGATGGACATCCATTCATTTTCCAGTTTCTAGCCACTATGAAAAGGGCTGCCACAAACATTTTGGCACATACAGGTCCCTTTCCCTTCTTTAGTATTTCCCTGGGATATAAGCCCAGTAATAGCACTGCTGGGTCAAAGGGTATGCACACTTCGATAACCTCTTGGGCATAATTCCAGATTACTCTCCAGAATGGTTGGATTCTTTCACAACTCCACCAACAATGCATCAGTATCCCAGTTTTCCCACAACCCCTCCAACATTTATCGTTATTTGTTCCTGTCATCTTAGCCAATCTAACAGCACACTCAGCATTTATTAAGCTTTTGCTTTTTCCGGGCAGGATTTGTGGGGCCCAAAAACAATTATAATGCTACTTCAAAGGTCATTGATCACAGATCACCACATAGATAGCATAATAATCAAAATGTTTGAAATATTGAGAGAATCACCAAAATGATACTCAAAGACACGATGTGACCACCCACTGTTAGGAAAATAGTGCTGAAAGACTTGGTCCGTATTGGGCTACCCCGGAGCTTCATGGGCCAAATAGAGAGAAGGGCAGGAGGAAGAGGTGTGCCTGGAGTCTCCTTTCAGTCCCTTCCTTCTCCTCTGCCCTCCTCTCATCATCATCACTGGGATCTCCCAGTGGATTGAATCTTTATATTCCTGACTGACGCCTGGGAGGTCTTAATCAAAGCTATTGACTTGACTGTATTTATTAACATTGACGAGTAAGTAGGCAATTTCTCCCAAGTTCACAACCTAGGAATCAATCTGGACTCCTCACTCTCTCCCCCCACTCTACCCCCATCTAATAGGTTGCCCAGGCTGTCCATCTTACCTCTGCAATCTCTCTCCAAAATGCTCCCCTCTCTCCTCTGACACTTCTCCCATCCTGGTGCCAGACTATTGCAAAGGAGTGGGGAGTAGGGGGATGCTTAAGTCCCCCCCACTTAAGATCCTCCAATCAGCCACCAAAGTCAATTTCCTAAAGTGCAGATCTAACCATGTCACCCTCTCTCTACTCAGTGTCCTCCAGTGGCTCCCCATTGCCTCAAGTTATTAGGGAAATGCTGTCTGCCTTACTGTCCCCTTTCCAGTAATACAAGAGAGGGTTTTTGGTTGTTTTGTCTCTCATATTTAAGATTAGTGTCTGAATTAAAGTTATCACAGAGATTTCTTTTGTTTCCTCTGTTTTTAAAAGCCAATTATTCTTCACATCTAATCAAATGAGACATTTGCAAAGCTCTTTGCATGGGATTCTGGGACAGATTACCTCTCTGAGAAACTTCCCTGCTGGAGGGTGATTTGGTTTGGCTCCAGGGGAGCTGTCCAAAGGAAGAACTTATGTGTTTACTTGCTTTGCTGACATTTGTAGGAGGTGAGATATTGGGGGAAAAAAATCAAAGTTGAAATCTTGCTAGTGGAGAGCCTATAGCATGATGGAGCATACAGACAGAAGCAAAAGGCCTTCCATGGGTCAAGTGCAGGTCCTACCTATTGGGAGCTGAAGCCCCCGTATTGGAAGGCAGAATAGACATCTCGTGGGGCGCTTCTGACTGTGTTCTTGAGGACCTCCCTCCTGGGACTGTCTGATAGAAAGTCCTCTCAATGAAAGCAGGTGACATCTTCACTTTGTCAAGGGACGTTGAATTAGAAACATGCACTAGGTGTTGCCGATGTGGGGCTGGAGTGCAGAGAGGGAGAGACTAGGAAGGCAGTACAGAACGTGAGGAGATCACCAGGAGAGAAGTTAGGGGATCTGGCATGGACAGTGAGCCCCCAAGAAGTCAGAGACACAAGGAGACAACTAGGGGAGATTAGGGGTAGATGGGCTGTCCTGGCCTCCCGGCCCTCTAGCTCAGCTCTCCCCCCACCTTGGTTTGGCTTTGAAGCGTGGCACTGCTGGGCATGAGACTGGTGCCAGGTTTCCTCAGCCCACACTTAGTGAACTCCTGGTCTCTGACCCAAGGACATCTCTAATAGGGAATCGGGGTCAGGTCTTTGGTGACTGGGCTGTAGTCAGTTCCTGGACAGGAAAAACCCAAACTTTGTGGGAGGGGGGAAAGGGACAGTGCAGGGGATGAGGCAGAGGTGACCACACTCAGGAAAGAGCAGAAGGCAGACGGATCAGACGCTGCAGTTTCCTGGGGAGGAAGGGGGAAGCAAACAGGTGTCTGCAGGCAGCTCCAGCCTGGGAGGTGAAGGGGTTCCTCGCTCAGACAGAAGGTAAGCAAAGAGAGGCAGGCCCTGCCGAGGGGCCCCAACAAGGTCCTCAGCCACCCCCACGGCTCTGCTCAGCATCTAGAGGTGGACAGTGCCCAGGATGGACTCCCTACGGAGTGCAAGAGGGCTGGGCCCTGGAGGCGAGAAAATACCTCTGGTCCTACTTGGGCTGGTAGGACCCATCTCTGTTGTACCTTGGTTGGCCCCTCTGGGCAATGGAACTGCTCAGGGAGAGGCTGGCAATTCTACCCAAGCCTGGATGAGACCATGGGGTGGGGGCTGCTGGCCCAGCTTATGGGGGGGTGGCCTCCTGGTCCAGCCTAGGGGGGAGGCACCTCCTGCCCTAGCCTGCGGGGGTGGGGGCTCCTGGCTCAGCTTATGAGATGGCTTAGCAGAGGGGAATGGGATAGTCCTTCTGGCCTCACCCAGCCCAGAGAAACTGGGATTGATTTTGTGATTAACAAAGCTTCTTGAGAGCAAGTTTTTCAAATAAATTATTCCTTATAAATTTAACCTGTGACTTTGCTGTTATTCAGTCATTTCAGCTGTGACCCCAAGGGGGCTTTCTCAGTAAAGAAACTGGAGCAGTTTGCCTTTTCCTTCTGCAGAAGAACCGGGGCCAACGGGGTGTAGTGACTTGCTCAGAGTCACCCAGCAAGTAAAGTCTGAAACCAGAGCTAAACTGAGGGGTTTTTTTTGACTGAGCTGCCCAGTTGGTGAGTAAATAAAGGCTCAAAAGCAGGGGTGGAGAGATCATTGGCTGGTTAAAAGCTCAAGGAAACCCTAGCTTAGTTTAAGCCCTTGCTTATTTCTGGACCAGTTTTTCCACAGATGAGATGATAACATCTGAAGAATTAGGGTTAGGAAGGCGAGGGTCCTGGTTGGTCAGAGAGAGGCCCCTAGCTCAGCCTTCCACCCACAAACCAGCTGGCCACCTGAGACACTAATTTTTTTATTATAGCTTTTTATTTACCAGACATATGCATGGGTAATTTTACAGCATTGACAATTGCCAAACTTTTTCTTCCAACTTTTCCCCTCCTCCCCCCTCTCCCCAGATGGCAGGTTGACCAATACATATTCAATATGTTAAAGTATAATTAAATACAATATCTGTGTACATGTCCAAACGGTTATTTTGCTGTACAAAAAGAATCGGACTTTGAAACAGTGTACCATTAGCCTGTGAAGGAAATCCAAAATGCAGGTAGACAAAAATAGAGGGACTGGGAATTCTATGTAGTGGTTCATAGTCATCTCCCAGAGTTCTTCACTGGGTGTAGTTGGTTCTGTTCATTACTGCTCTTTGGAACTGATTTGGCTCATCTCATTGTTGAAGAGGGTCACGTCCATCAGAATTGATCCTCGTATAGTATTGTTGTTGACGTATATAATGTTCTCTTGGTCATGCTCATTTCACTCAGCAGCAGTTCATGTAAGCTAAGACACTATTTAAGCCTCGGGCTCCAAGCCTGCTCCACGGCAACGTGGACTGAGTGGCTCTGAGGGCCCAAGGATCTGCAAGGTCTTTCCAGAGGTTAGAGTTCAATTTGGCCCCCTGCCAGCAAAGCTGCACTCCCGAGGGGCACATATGAAGCCTCCTTTGCTACTGACCCTAACCCGTAACTGGTCAGTCATGCCATCAACTCCATCAGAGCCCAAGCCTTCGGTGGGAGGGCACAGGACCCAGGATGAGAAGGGGCCGAATTTGGTGCTTAGTTCTGGGTCTCCCAACAAAGGAAAGACATGGATAAGCTGGAAGTCCTTTAGGAATGGGCTGGTGATGGGCCTCAGCAGTTCTTATCCCTTCTGATGCTGCAGGCCCGTTGTATGGGGATGGTCACAGGGCTGGGGGGCGGCCAGAAGGCAGCAGGAAGGCCAGGGGCCATGACAGAGGAGCTCCATATGTGGAGCTGGGGAAACACTGCTGAGATGGGAGCCAGGAGGAGTCCCCCTTGAGGACTTGTTTTACCCGAGGTTGCCCAGACCTTCAGGGGCTGGACTGACCAGCCTTATCCCCTCCCTTGGAAGCCTTGATTGCCAGAATCATTGCAGTAACTTTTTGCTCATCTCATGCCGCTCCCTCCAACTAATTATTCTATTTAATGGCTTTGGATTTTATACCTGCCTGTGTTATAATTAGCAAAGAAAACAACTGATGGAAAAACATGTTTGGAAATTTCAGTCTGCCCCAAGGGAGGCAGGTGGGACTGCTCTGGCAGGGCTGGGATTTGGGGGTGCTCCCTTTCTCCCTCCTTTCTTCCTTTGTCAAGAAGCTTTCCAAGGATGCTCTGTCAGCAGCAGCTGCCTCATGGGGGAGGCGGCAGATGGAGAGTCCCCAGCTTTGAGTCTTTGGGCACAAGATGGCCAAATCTCAGGAGGACTTTGAGGAGCTGTAGAAGGGCGAGATTCACTGGCTTCTCCTCTTCGTGGGACAAAGGGACATTCCCCTATTCCTTTATCTAGACTCCTCTGGCCATCAATGTCTCCGGGGACCCAGACAAGCAACCTGGGGGGACAGGACAGCCAAGGCCAGGGTTTCTTTACCAATCAGGCTGCTTTGAGACCCCTGGCCACTGGGGAGAGGTTTGGGGGTACATAAGACCACCTCTTTATTCCATTATCGTGCAACTCAAAGCTAGCATTTCTCTCAATTAAAAAAAAATGATTTTACAAGTCTGAGAAGAATTCCATGCATTGTGCCATGTGTGCCAAAGGAGCACACAGCATGGGAGAGAGGAAATCTCAAAGTTAGCTAAAAAGCCAGTGAACCCAGCTGAGTAAAGATCTCCCAAGGCCTTGCTGGCACACCAGACAGATTCCCCAGAACGGTAGCAGGGAGCCCGCCACCCCATTGAGAGGGTCTCAGGAAGGGGACCACCGGAGGCCCCAGTCTCCATCCCAGAGAGGCCGTGATTCAGCCCTGCTCCCCTTCATAAGCATGGGTAGATGGGCTTTGAACGTGTCCACCATGGAGATTATATCGGTCGTACATCAAAACCACGATATCCATCCTCTTCTGCAGGGCTCTGATCACTGAAGGAAGGGTGATTCATCTGGTCCCAGATATCTTCATCAGGCATCAATCTCTGAAAATGGAGGGCCTCCTCTTCTCCTAGCACCAAGATTGCTTTACAAATTTCATTTTATTCTCAGAAAACACAACCTTACGCAGTATGCGGGATTATTATTCCTGTTTTACAGATGAGAAAACAAAGGCAATCAGAAGTAAAGTTACTTTCCCAGACTCACACAGCTAGTAAATGTCTAAGGCAGAAATTGAACTCGGGTTTTCCTGGCTCCATATTCAGCTTCCTAGTTATGGGGTAATTGCCTAGGATCATGGAAAGGATGAATCCCCCAAGGAGGAATTTTCCTTGACTAGTAGCAAGCTCCAGGATTTTGCCCCTGGTAGAAGGACCCCACTCAGGGTAACGTCATAAACCTGGATAGTTGTGTAATTGCCTCACACACAGCAGGTGCTTAATGTTTGTTGTACTGAACACAGGCTTCTAAACTCTACAGGATTACAGGCAGGGGAATGCATTCCCAGGCATCTCCTTAGTGTGAATATCTCCTGAGTTTGTCCTGGACTCATCTCTCTCTCTCTCTCTCTCTCTCTCTCTCTCTCTCTCTCTCTCTCTCTCTCTCTCTCTCTCTCTCTCTCTCTCTCTCTCTCTCTCTCTCTCTCTCTCTCTCTCTCTCTCTCTCTCTCTCTCATATCTCTCTCTCATCTCTCTCTCTCTCATATCTCTCTCTCATCTTTCATATCTCTCTCATCTCTATCTCTATCTCATCATCTCTATGCAGATAATTCTCAGATTCATTTACCCAGTTTTAACCTCTCTCCTCACCTCCAGCCTCCAATCACCAGTTCCCTTTAAGCCATGTCAAACTGGACATCTCAAACTCAACAAGGCTCAATATAATCTCATTACCTTTGCCCTCCCTTTCCCCCAGCTTTCTTATCACCTTATCACCAGCATCCTTGGAGACTGATTCCACTTATCCAGTCTGTTGTGTCACTTCCACCTATTCTCCTATATAGTCTTTTTTTCTCCATTGTTCTCTCTCATGTTTCACCTGGTTTACTGTCCTAGATTTCTTGATCATCTCCCTGCCTGGCTCTCCCCCATCAATGCCCTAGGTGCCAAAGGGATTTTCCTAAAGTTCACATGTGACCAAATCAGACCATTTCCCTCTTATCCAATAAACCTTAATTGCTCCTGATTACCTCTAGGATCAAATACAAAATCCCCCCCCCCCTTTTTTTTTTAAGTCTCACAATCTGCCTCATTCCCTACAAAGAGACTGGAGTCTCTTTACAAACTCTACAATTCAGATATATGCTTATAATACTTCACCTCCTGATTCTAGCTGCTCTCCGTGCTGGGAACACTTTGTTGTCCCCTCTCCAATTCTTAGTTTCCCAGGCTTCCTTCCAGAAACTCTTGAAATCCCACCCTCTGCAAATCATTTCTGGTGCCTTTGCTCTGAGGTTTGCTTTTAGTTACACTACACATTTCTCATATGTGAAATAGGATTAGAGTTACATGTCACCTCCACTAAAACATGAACAAAGACAGTTTTTGCACCCCTAGCACTTGGTCCAGTGCCTGGCATGTTGTCGGCACTTAAGAATAAATGCCCTTTGACCAACTGATAATTCCAGTGCATTTAATCTTTTGAACCAATAAGAGTGCCCTCTTGTCCTCCTCTTAGGGGAGGGATTGGTTGATAAGTCACAGCACATAGACTAAGCCCTCCATGAAGTCCTGTCTTTTCAACTACTTCTCTGAGGGAAGAGGCTGGAGAAATCATTTTGGTAGTTTCCTTCTGTAAGGAAGGAAAACCCCAGTTTTCTAAAGCTAGGTACTGGTTCCTCCACATCACAGACAATCAGTAGCACTTGAGGATGTTGTTGGGTAATGGAAGCTGCTGATGCTGCACTTTGCAGAGGACCTCAATACTGGGGAAGCCTATACATTCTTTCTGTAACTCACAATCATCCCCAAGGAACCTTTGTTTCCTCAGTCGTTGAAACAAGCAAAATGAACTGACTTTTGGCTCGGGGTGATCTGTAGATCTGGACTGGATGGGGAGGGTTTCTCCCTGATGCCCACTGTTGCTCACTAGTTCCTATGGGAGTTTCTTCTCTCAGCAAAGCAAGGAAGATGCAAATATTTAGAAACTCACAAGTTTCCTACCAGAAAAAGACAAGGTGGTATGTTCTTAAAGTAACAGGCCATTTATTACAGCACATTTTTACTCTCACAATGGAGATTTTGATGTGTCCAAGGGTGGGGGCGACAAGGGAAAACACAACCAATGCAGCATGCTAACACCTCCACCTGGGTGCCAGGGAAGGGATGTGAGGAGGGCAGCTCGATGACACAGGGACCATCCCGCTGGGCTTTCCCCAGCGGGAACAGGTCCTTCCTGGATGCATCTGTGAGGAGCCAAAGTACCCCTTTCCCCCTACTCTAAGGGTACTCTAAGGTACCAATGAGTCCATTCCTTTTGTCATGGAGCTGCCTATGCTGCTCTCCCACATCCTAGAAGCTGGCTCCTGAGCCCTTCAAATGGGTGTTGTGAAAGAGGGCTAGGTTTGATGTCAGATACTCTGTCATTTAATGTGTCTCCTTGGGGAGGTACCTAACCCCCAAGATTTAGGTTTCCTTCTGCATATGCAGGGGGTGGGTTCTTTACATGATTCTTTGCCATTGGGATGTCTTTCTCTCCTGGCCAAGGGGCTGGTAACTACTGTGTTTCCATGGGTCCTGTACAAAGGATCTCTAGCTATGGACTTTCATATGCTCTCCCCACTGAAGGGCAGGGGAGAAGGGAAGGGAATAAGCATCTATCGAGTAGCTCCTATGAGCCAGATATGTCAGCATGCTGTGCCAAGCGCTGCACAAATATTACCTCATTTGATCCCCGCCACCACCCCAGGAGGAAGGCGCTGTTGTTACATCTATTTTATAGTTGAGCAAACATGTTAAGGGACTTGTTCAGGGTCACATATCTCACAAGTGTCTGAGGTTGGATTTAAGTTCAGGTGTTCCTGACATTGGTACAACGTGCTTTCCACTGTACTACCTAGCTACCCTGAAGCACACTGCAGATCTGCGGGAGGCAGGTGAGAACTGGGCAGCTGGGACCCACCCAGGTGGTCAGTGCAGGGCTGACATTTGGGGAAAAGCTAAACCCACTAGGGTACATGAATGCAGATGTAGTATTGTGCTCTAAGAAACTAAAAATATGTGGAATGCAGAAACATAAGAATAACTTATGAATGGACTAAGAGTAAAGAAGCAGAACAAGGAGAAAAAAGCATACGGTGATGACAGCAGTAGAAATTTTAAAAAGGTTAACTCTGAGAAATCACAACCAAGCCCTTCTCTTTCTGTAGAAAGGCATGGAATGTCCCTATATGTATAAATGTGTCTGTCTATAGAGATACGTAAAACATTCTGTTTGAACTATCATTGGTCTCATGCTTTTGTTGTTTCAAGAAGAGCTCAATTGGGGTTTGGAAATGACCAAAGTGGGAAAACAAAAGACATTCCTAAAGCCAATTGAAGTCAGACATGCAAATTATTTTCATCACCCTAGAGTCCTCAATGAATTCAGATATCATACTGTCTCGGTCTACAGTTCTCCTCCTACCGTCTGGCTGTACCACAACTCTAACCTCTCCCAAAGGCCTGCTCTCCCTAGATAATACCTGATGCTAGAAAGATGACCTTCCCAGAGATGCTCTCCACTAAACATTCCCTGGTATTTTGGTGGGTGTCCATAGTTCCAAAGTTTGAGAAACTTCCAGAGGACAGGTAAGGGCTGCAGGTTCTGTCCTTGTCACCCAAAGTTGCTTCAGTCAGGGCTCAAGAAACATTAGACTTACGTAATTTGAGCAGCCTGAACCTGAAACTCCAGCAACTACCTCTTCTCATGGGAGCTGGAAAGAATGTTTGACCCTCCCTTCCAGTGTGACCTCCCCAGGAAGTTCCCTATGCTCTTAAAACTTTCTTTTGAGCAATTCACTTGTTTCTGTCATACCCCTAACAACTCTCCTGTTTATAGTTCTCTAGGGCAGTGTCCCTGAAGAGCCGTAAGGAAAACACATAATCCTTCTCCACTATTTGATCCTCAAGCTGCCCTTTTATATAGGCGATACTGTGATTTGAAGTAATTCCAAAGATCTCCCTTAAAAGTCTGAAATCTGTGGTAGAACCTAAGACATTACCAAAGGCAGATTCCTTCAGCTTAATTAACTCATACTGCCTGGAGGGATAGAAGAGATGTCCCACTTTCATAATTACCCTAATTAGGAATGCAAATTAACCATACTGATGCATCTAAGATGTAGTGAAGAAATGTGATGAGGAGACCAAGTCTAAAGCAGGTACACCCAGCAAAAGAACTCTAGGGGATGACTATGAACCACTACATAGAATTCCCAATCCCTCTAATTTTATCTGCCTGCATTTTGGATGTCCTTCATAGGCCAATTGTACACTATTTCAAAGTCCGATTCTTTTTGCACAGCAAAACAACTGTTTGGACATGTATACATATATTGTATTTAATTTATACTTTAACATATTTAACATGTATTGGTCAACCTGCCATCTTGGGTGGAGGGGAAGAAGGGAAAAATTAGAACAAAAGGTTTGGCAATTGTCAATGTTGTAAAATTACCCATGCAGATATCTGGTAAATAAAAACTATTAAAATAAAAAAAAAAATTAAAAGCAAGTCTAGAGCAGGGAAGGGCTCTGAAAATAAGGACACCCAAAACTTTGGGATGGAGAATACCCTGGGGAGCCCAGAATGACAGTTTCTGTCTCATTTGGTTTCTACTCCACATTATTAAATAATTGCCAGATTCTTCATTTCCACGGAGAGGTGCACAAACACCACTCACTATTGAGTATCTGTACTTCTGGAACAACTTTCCAACACCTTCCTCTATATACCCCCAGATTATAAGATCCATATTCACTCCCTCCCAACTTCTTTTAGATTCCAAAGAACAAGCTGTCAATCAGGTTTGTGACGATGGCCATTGAGAACTATTAGATGTACGTCAATAAAAATGATGTGAATTGGTGCTCACAATTAACAGAGCTGCCTATAAATATATCTCAGTAGAAATTCAGGTTATTAGCATTTTTATATTTCCTGTGTTATCTTACTAAAATGCTCTAAGGAACAGATTCCTTTTTTTTTTCTATTCTAGAAAGCTAAGAGCTGAGAGCTGCTAGGTCTCACACCTTGAACCTCTTACTTGGATCTATAAAAATGTACTATGGCCAGGTGTGTTGTAGGGAAGAGGGAAATGTCTAGGGAAACCTTTTTCTCTCAATTCCCAAATGTAAAATTAATTATTATAATTCTCAGACACATAAGTTAACAAATCTTAAACTTCCTGGTATTTATAACAAGAGTTCATCCCTTTTATATAGTTTCTGATTCCTGGACTAATCCACAAGGTCTTTTCACATGCATATTATTTGTAATATTTTTCAATCAAGCATGGATTTTCTGATGCCAAATAGTTTTCCAACTGGGGGAAATTTATCCCAAAATCACTGAACTAGAATTTCTTTTCAGTATGAATTCTCTGATGTTGAAGAAGTCCTCTTCCCTCATTGAAAGCTTTTCCACACTCACTACATTTGTAGGGTTTCTCTCCAGTATGAATTCTCTGATGTACAGTAAAGGATGACCTGTGAGTGAAGGCTTTCCCACATTCAAGACATCTATGGGGCTTTTCTCCAGTATGTGTTCTTTTATGTCTTGCCAGGGATGAGCTGGAGCTGAAAGATTTCCCACATTCACTGCAATTATAAGGTTTCTCTCCAGTATGGATTCTCTGATGATTTGTAAGGCTCCCCTGTGCACTGAAGACTTTCCCACATCCATTACATTTATATGGCTTTTCTCCGGAATGAATTCTCTGATGGACAATAAGGGATGAGCTTTCACTGAAGGCTTTAGAACATTCACTACATTTATAGGGCTTCTCCCCAGTATGAGTTCTCATATGTCGAGTGAGTTGCATACTATAAATGAAAGCTTTCCCACATTCATTACACTTATACGGTTTCTCTCCATTATGAATTTTTTGATGCTGAGCAAGACCTCCCTGCTGACTAAAGGCTTTTCCACATTCATTACATTTATAGGGTTTGTCTGTGGAATGAATTCTCTGATGTAGATCAAGGGACGAATTGTTGTTAAATATTTTTCCGCATTCACTACATATATAAGGTTTCTCTTCAGTATGGGTTCTCTGATGTAGATTAAAAGATGACGGATTATTAAAAATTTTTCCACATTCATTACATTTATAAGGTTTCTCTTCCACATGTATTTGCTGATGTAAGTTAAGTGATGAGCTGTTACTGAAGGCTTTTCCACATCCACTACATTTATAGAGTTTCTCTCTAGAATGAATTATCTGATGCTGTGTAAGGCCTGAAGATTGAGTGAAAGCCTTACCACATATGTTGCATTTATAAGGTTTAACTCCGGTGTGAATTCTTTGATGCTGAGTAAGGTACATTCTCCGGCTAAAAGCTTTTCCACATTCACTGCATTTATAGGGTTTTTCTCCATTATGAATTTTTTGATGTTCAGTTAGATGTCCTCTCTGACTGAAGGCTTTTTCACATGTGTTACATTTGTATGGTTTCTCTCCTGTATGAACTCTCAGATGTACAATAAGGCCTGCACGACTGCTGAAAGGCTTCCCACATTCATAACATTCAAAGGATTTTTTTCTACTATGATTTTTGGGATGTGGAATAAGAGATGAATTATTTTCAAAGGTTTCTGAATAATCACTAGACGTGGAAGGCATCTCTCTAGAATGAATTGTCTGATGTCGAGTAAGACACTTACACTGAGTACTATTCTCACCACATGTACATTTATAACTTTTCATCCCATTATGAAGTCTCTGGTGTTTAGTAAGGTATATTCTCCGGGTAAATGTTTTTCCACATTCACTACATTCATAGGGCTTTTCTCCACTGTGAATCTTCTGATGAAGAACTAGGGAAGAGCTGCTTTGGAAGGCTTTGCTACATTCAGTACATTTATAATACTTCCCCCCAGTTTTCATTATCTGACCCTGAGGAAGGTCCACATCGTGGGGGATGGCTTTTTTACGTTCACGACGTTTACGTGGTTTTTCTGTGGTATGAATTCTATGATGTAGTGTGAGCCGTGAACGGCTGCTGAAGGCTTTGCTGCATTCAGTACATTTGTAAGGCTTCTCCCCAGTATGAATTCTTTGGTGTTCAGTGAGGTGACCCCTTTGACTGAAAGCTTTTCCACATTCACTACATTTATAGGGCTTCTCTCCAGTGTGAATTCTGTGATGGAGAGTGAGGTGTGAGTGATTGCTAAAAGCTTTACCACATTCATTACATGTATATGGTTTCTCCCCACTGTGAATTCTCCGATGTTCAGTAAGGTGTCCCCTCTGGGTAAAAGCTTTCCCACACTCACTACATTTGTAGGGCTTCTCTCCATTATGAATTTTCAAATGTTGAGTAAGGTGTCCCCTTTGACTGAAGGCTTTTTTACATACATTGCATTTATAAGGTTTCTCTCCAGTATGAGTTCTTCTATGTACAATAAGACCTATACACTGGAGAAAGGCCTTCCCACATTCGAGACATTTATATGGTTTTGATCCCGTATGAATTCTTTGATGTACAGTAAGAACTGAGCTATTACTAAAGGCTTTCCCACAGTCATTACATTTGTAAGGTTTTTCTCCAGTATGAATTCTGTGATGCAGAATAAGGGATGAGGTATTACTGAAGGCTCTCCCACACTCATTACATTCATAGGGTTTTTCTCCATTGTGACTTTTATGATGTTCACTGAGATGTCCACTCTGGCTGAAGGCTTTTTCACATATGTGACATTTATAAGGTTTTTCTCCAGTATGAATTCTCTGATGTACTACAAGGCCTATATACTGGAGGAAGGCCTTTCCACAATCGTGGCATTTATATGGTTTGGTTCCAGTGTGAATTCTCTGGTGCACAATAAGGACTGAGCTATTGGTGAAGCCTTTCCCACATTCATAACATTTATATGGTTTTTCTCCAGTATGAAATCTGCGATGTAGAATAAGGGATGATTTATTGCTAAAGGTTTTTCCACATTCGCTACATTTGTAGGGTTTCTCTCCATTATGAATTTTTTGATGTTCAGTAAGATGTCCACTCTGAGTAAATGCTTTTTTACATATGTTACATTTATAGGGTTTCTCTCCAGTATGAATTCTCTGATGTTCAGTGAGATGTCCTCTTTGGCAAAAGGCTTTTTCACATACATTACATTTATAGGGCTTCTCTCCAGTATGAATCCTCTGATGTAGCATAAGGTAGGGAATTCGACTAAAGGTCTTCCCGCATTCTGTACACGTATATGGTTTATCTCCAGGTCGAATTCTGTGATGTCGAGTAAGGTATCGCCTCTGCTGGAAGACTCTGCCAAATTCATCAGATGCATAGGGTTTTTCTCTAACTATTACCCTGTGATATCGAATAAGGTCTGAATGGTAACTGAAGGCCTTGTTGTAAGCATTAATCATATGAGGTTTTCTTCCCGAGGAGATTCCATTATAACTATTCAAGTCTGAATACAATTTAAAGCTATTTCCATGTGTATCATGTTTATGGAGATTCCTTTTTGAAGGAATATTCCTTTGTATTTCAAGGACTGATTTTTGACGGAAAGTTTTCCTAAATACACATTCACGCTCTTTTGACTTATTAGAAACTTTCTTTCCTTGCCTTAAGCCTCTCTTCTGGTTGCCCTGATGTCTGTTAATCCTCTGGCCATAATTGCCAACTTCTCCAAACTTAAAATTTCTGGGATGAGCTCTTGAGGATCTTTCCTGGGATAATTTTTCCACCAAAATGATTTGCTTTAGAATTGTCTTCTTGGTCTCAATACTATTATTTTGGTCTGAAAGAAAAAGACATTATATAAATACTTTATTGCCAGTGTGGTAAGAAAAGTAACAGCTGGAAATGTTCACTGTTTCATAGACTTCCAAAGATCATGAGATATATTGAATACCTGCGACTTTAATTAATCTTGTAGTCTCCTAGCCATTCTGAAAAATGACAATATAGGATCTCTTACATTATGCTAGGGCAGGGATTGGGATGGCAGGGGTAGGGTGGAGAAGGGAATATTCTGATCGCTAATAGTAGAAAAAGAAGCTTTTGTCTCATATTGGGATTAAATTTGAGGAGAGATGGAACTCCTGGGTTACTCTCTGTCTTATGTATTTCTCACACAAGGTGCTTTGGCTACTTTTACATCTCTGAACTAATCTTTCAGCTGCCCTCTAAATAAAGACAAAATCACGTGTTTGCTAATATTACATACTTCAATTTGCAGAAAATAAAGACACAATAACAGAAAGACACAAAGCCTAAGAGTTCATAAAATTGCATTACAACATTATTCAGATAAAGTGAGCACAAGGCAAGCTCTATCTGCTTCATTTTAGAAAGGCTTTCAGTATATGGCACCATCTGCTTCCTAAGAAACAACCAAGTTGGGTACAAAGGAGCTGTCCACAAACACTTGGGAATAAAAGGATAAAAGAGCCCTCAGTTCTCTGTAGCTCCCTTCCTCCTCTGCACAAAAATGTGAGATCCTCATTCACTGGTCAGCCAGGAAACAAACATTGCAGGAACTAAATTATATCAATCCTGACTTTGTTATAAATGAAACCAGAAGACAAAATGAAGCTGTGGACAAATGGAATCTTGGCTCACAGGGTCTCCTAGAACAGGGATTCTTAATCTTTTTTGTGTGTCCTGGCGCCTTTTGGTAGTCTGGTGAAGTCTGTGGAATCCTGTTCAGAATTGTGTTTTCAAATGCAGATAAAAATCCATAGATTTACAAATGAAATAAAATGTAATAAAACATAAATATTGAACTTTTTAAAAAAAGCTAAGTTCACAGTCCCCAGTTGATTTTGATTTCTTGGGACATTTGGGCATTTCATATTGTGATATTTGTGAAAAGGTTACAAGGAAAATAATTCCAATTTTGGTGTAAATATCAGTTGCAAATTATGAGGAGATAGAGTTGTCTTTGAAGAAATCAATGAGTCACTCCAAATTAATCCACTATAAATATAGACGTCACTACTTAGTCATTTCTATGAAAGGATAGTAATAGGGGAGGCTGCAAAACTTGTCAGAAAATATACTTTCAAAGAAACATCAGAGGCCTTTGGCCATAGGCCATAGGTCCACTAAAATTTTTTATATTTACACAGCAAGACACTACTTTATGTAAGGGAAAAAAGAAATATCCTGTAGCCTCTAAATATGGCAAAGCAGGAAAATAAAACTGATAATATCTAACCAACAAGAAACAGCCCGCCACTTAAGTGGGCCATTCCAAAATCAGGTGTACAGTTAGAACACCAACTTCTCAGAGCAAAAATCATAATTAATATGAAATTAGAAGAATAAGAGGAAAAGGATATGATAAGCAATTAAAACAACTTCAGGCTGACCTATTTTTAAAAGCTTCTGGAAGCAAAAAAAATTGGCAACATTTTCTAGATAAATATTTCTAAGATAAACCAACTATCAAAAGGAGGAGACTCCATAAGCCTAGAAAGCACTGGATCTAGCAAAGCCTCAATATTCCTATCAGGATGTGAGAAATGGATTCAGGACAACACCGGTTTAAAACAGGAATTTTACCAAGCAAACTGGTGAGGATTTAAAGATGAAAGGGAAAGGAGAGCAAAAGAAAGAAAAGAATGTGAAACTTGATAACAAAATCTCTTCCACATGGAGAACTTTTGTCTTTGGAACATCATGGTCTTCCATGGGCTACGAAGGCAGTAGAAATAGCGACAAAGACAAACAGGCAAAAAAGGGCTGTTGGCTGTGCCCAAGGCTACACAGAAGAGGTCGGAGGCGACCAAAGGGAGGACCAATTATGGAGAAGATGAAACAGAGGGAAAGGCTGGACACCATCTCCAAGTGGCCCTTCATTTCTTCCAAACAAGCCCTAAAGGCATTCCTTAGGAAGAAGAGGGGACAGGCAAGCTCTGACCATTGATACTCTGCACCAGTGCTTGGGCACAGTTGCCCAACTGATCATGAAGAAAGGGTGAATACGGGATCTCTTCCTGCTGACTGACTATACATGTGAGGTGTGAAATGCCAATTCCAGGCCCTCCTCCCACACCAATGACCCAAGAGGCTTTGAAAGATACATGAGATCATTTTGATCAGCAACAATGGTGAGGTACAAAGCTGGAGCTGTACTTGCCAAAAGCTTCTGCCATCCTCTGGGGGACGATTGGCACTGAAGCCCAGTGGAAGGGATGGGAAGGCCCTTCAAATGCTGCGGTTGGCCCGGAGCATTGTGCTGGTGTACCAGGGGCCTTGTAAGCATTTATTTAATAAAGAATCATTGAGGAGCATCTAGGTGGTATGGTGGATAGAGCACCAGCCCTGAAGTCAGGAGGACCCGAGTTCAAATTTGACCTCAGACACTCAACACTTCTTAGCTATGGGACCCTGGGTAAGTCACTTAACCCCAACTGCCTCAGCAAAATAAATAAAGACTTGTTGACTTTAGTTTCTTGGATAAGCTCCATGAGTCAGCCTAATAATGTACTGAGGAAAAGCCAACAATAAACACTCCTGGAGAGCTGCATGGAGGGAGGGGGGAGAAGTGGTCTGAGAGTCTCAAGGAAAGAAGAAGTTGTGGAATGACTCTGCCGGGGAAGACCAGAACTACTAGGCAGGCAGCTAAGGCTGGATACGACAGGTCTGTGGCAGACCCACTCAGCGGGACTGGCCTTCTCCAGCACAGAGCGAGAGGCCTGGGGTTGGGAGGGCATGAGAGAAGGGGTTCTGGAGCAGAGGAAGTGAGCTGGCCACTTGGGCCTAGAGAGCAGTCATGATGAGGAAGGCTGAGCTGGTCCTGCTCCTGACTCAGGATGCATGGACTGTGTCAGCCTGCACAAGACTGACTGAGGTTCAGCACCTCACAGCTGATCCTAGACCTGATGTTGTAAACAGAAACTCCCGTGGCCTCTCTTTCAGTCGACCACGCTCTTCGGAAGCAGTCTCCTGCCACGGTTTCTGCCCATGCCAGTGCACCCCCCACAGCTGTCAAAACCTTGTCTGCCCTGTTTAAACCTCCTAATCAATATAAACTGCATCTTGGCATTTAAAGCCCACTAGGGCTAACACCTGCTGTGGAGCAGAGCATCAGACGTAGTCGGGAAGACTCATATTCACCAACTTAAATCCAGCCTCTGACACTTCTAGACTATGGCAGCAGGCAAATTACTTAATGCTGCTTGCCTCTGTTTCCTCATCTGTAAAATGAGCTGGAGAAAAAATGTCAATCCCCTCAGCATTTCTGCCAAGGAAATTCCATACGGGGTCACAGAGACAGATGGTGGTCCATTGTCCCCTTTCCATGCATAAGGTCCAGAAAAGACCCTTCTGGATCCTCCAGCTCCCATCTCTGCCTCATTTTTGCATGTGGTGTCTCCTCTAAGTGAAGGCTGGGAGGGGATTTTCTTTTATTTTGTGCCCCCACCATTGAGACTGACACAGAGAAGGCGCTTGATCAATGCTCACTGATGACAGATGGGACTTTTCCGGGGCCCAGAGAACAGTTTCAGAATTCTGGATCAGGGAGACCCCCCACTGAGGTGGGAAGGGAAGATCTTGGGCAGGACCCTTCTGGTGGGCAGACTGCAGGAGGGGATCAGGGGCACTGAGGTATATACATGGAAATCTCTAAATCCTCAAGGCAAAGAGATGAGAGGTGTGAGCCCTGAGAGGATGGTGAGTAAACCAAAGAGGAAGAAAACTAGTTGGTGGCCTGGGAGGTGTCTGTAGAGCAAGAAGTGGGGGGCAAGGCAGGCCCTGAGCAAGGTGGAAGCAGCAGAACAGGGAAGGAGACCCTGGAAAAGGGGATGTTGTGTAGTTAAGGGGATTATAAATTGAAGAAAGTTCAGAGCCTAACTGGGAATAAAGGTTACTGGGAAGTTTGGGTCTGCTTTAAAAACAGAGGCTTCTGTGTATCTATGAATCACTTGGAAAATGATTGGAATGGGGCACAGATAAGGAAGCTAGTGAAGGAAGATGTCTGGCCAAGGGAGGGATGGCAGCCCCCCACAGAATTCAGGTTAGAAGCGGCATGACCACGGACATCGCCCAGAGATGCGCACAAGGGGAGGGAGGTTGTAGAAGTGGCTGTGGGGGGCTTCTGCTGCCCGCACAGGGCCCCCCCATCTCTCAGGGCCAACAGCCTGTCTGGGGGCAGCTCTCACCTGGACAGCGGCTTCTGGGCTCTCCTTCCAACAGCGTCCATGGGCCTCCCCCACCTTCCAGCTGTGAGATCAGCTCTGGCTTGGAGATGGGAAGCCCTGTTTGAGGGGAGAGAAATGGGAGCCCCCTCTGGAGTCCATGCCAGCTTCCCTTCAGGAAGAGACTGGCACTGTGCCAGAGGCCTCTGCTGGGCATTCTGTCCTGAGGGAGCCAGGCTGGGGCCACACATGCTGTGGGAGTTCACTGATCATGAGGACTTGGGGGCTGCCCATGGAAGACGCCCATTTCTGGGGACAGAGCCCACCTGGCTACAGGGGCCAGTGTCATGGATGGCAAGGTCAGGCCCAGGGCCAGGCTGTCATATGGATGGGCCACAGCTTGTGCTGAGCCAGGCCACCGGCATGCAGGGAGCTGGGCCCCTTACCCACACAGACCAGGTGCTCATAGTTCTCCAGCATCACCTCCCGGTACAAGATCTTCTGAGCTGGGTTCAAGTGTCTCCACTCCTCAGGGCTGAAGAGCACTGCCACGTCCCTGAAGGTCAGTGACACCTGGAACACCAAACACACCTGCTCATCCACAGGCCTGCCCCTCCCATGTACTCAAAAGCCTCCAGGAAGCAGGACAGAGAGGTGGGACCTGGGGTTCAGTTCCACAAGACGCCAAGTGTGATCAAAGCCACGGAAATGCTGACCTCTACAAATGTGCTGGGGTGTGCCCCCCAGGAGGCTCTCACCAGGAAACCAAACCAAAGGAGGTTTCTTTAGAAAGCACAGAAAGGCCACAGGAGAAGGAATGGCCTGGCAGAAGGTGGGGACTCCAGTGGCCTCCCCATATCTGCCACTGCTGACCCCTCCCCTGCACCCCCTCAGGCCTCCAGGAAGCCCCTCCCTTACTAGAGGCTTCCCCTCCCCTCCCCCCAGACAACCAAGTTTTCTCATCCCTTTAGAAAAGGAGACTAATTGGGATGGCAGGACGCCCTGGGCTTCATCCCAGGGGACACGGGGCCTGTCACAGTCTCTAAATATGACTTCCACACAGATAACGCTCAGTAGCCCTGATACAAAATCGTCTCCACTGGAACAACTCTGGTTTGTCCCCTTTGGAGGCCCCAGAAGGAGTAAGCCCGAGATGCCAAGATGAGACTCTAAGGTCAATGTCAGGAAAAGCTTCTTTGCAATGAAGCTTGCCCAAGGTGAGGAGGAGCCCTTGGCTTGGTTCTCCTTAATATCACGTAGTTCTGGCTCCTTCCCAACTGCCCATGAACAGGCTCAGGTCCTCCTAGCTTCCCCTAAGTCCCTCCCCACCAGATCTGACAAGTGGCGTTGTCTGGGTCAGTGCAGGACCGCTGCTTGGAGGGACTCTCTTCTCTGAGAATTGCATCATCTCCAGAAAGATGGTTCTCTCCTCTCCCCAGATGCTGACAGGAAGCCTTAGCTCTCCTCCCAAGCTTCAGCCCCACAATCACCGGCCATCTCATGGCCACTTTAGATTGGACTCAATATATCCAAACGGACTCATTCTCTTCTCAGATACCTCTGTTCCTGCTAGAGGTGCCACCAGTCTCTCTATACCCAGGCTAGCAGCTCAGCGTCAGTCCTGACCCACACATTTACTACCATCTTGTCACTTCTACCTTCCCCACTTCTTTCCAGGCAGGCTCGTCCCCTCTCCCAGAGGCCATTCCTAGAGCCTTTTGGATGGTCTCTTTCCCTCAGGTCTCCAGTGGGACTCCAGGGATTTGCCCACGCTGGTGGGGCTGCATGGGGGAGCCCTTCTGATCCTGGGCCCACAATATAGAAAGGCATGAAGCCCACAGAACTGCTTCTAGCAAGGCTTGCTGTTCTCTTGTCCAGTGGGGACAAGGAGAGAAAAGAAATGCTTTTAAGTGGATACGTACACCCGTATACAGAGTGTGCACAAAGGGCACTTGGTGTGTTGTTGCATGCTATCTCCCCATTGTGCATGTGAGCTCTTGGTGGGATGGGGGACAGGCAGGTTTTTGCCTTGTACCCCTAGAACTCACTTAACACGGTGCCTAGCACATAGGAAGGGACTTAATACATCCCTGTTGACTGACTCGCTGGCTGCCATATTCCTCCACGTGACAAGGTACCTCTACCAAGCCTGGCTATGTACCACTATGTACTGTGGCTATGTACCATAAAACATGTGAGGGTCAATGTACGACAAGACCCATCAAAGACTTCACAATATAACTACAAAACACTTCTTAGCAATAAAGACCTGACTAGATGCAGCAATAATTTGGCCGGCCTGAGGCAACACATGCAAAGGCTATTACCTGCATTACAGATTTGGTGGAATACCATTACAGGTTATCACACAGAAGCACATTTTATGACCTTGCCTTTGATGAAATAATAAAATTTATCTAGAAGAAGGAAGACATGATCAAGAAAGTCCAAAGAAATAATGAAAAATGATAGACATGAAGGGAGTTAAGAAACACCAGATTTCATACCTTTCTACATAATAGTAACTACTAAAACTATTTTCTGGTCCTCCAAGTTAAAGGAGAGTGATTCAAAAATCAAGAATGAGTCCAAATATGGCAAAGAAAAAACCTCAGGACTCAAAAGAGTAACTTGGTTACTATGACGTTAAAGTGATTGTTCCTTGCAAAAAGATTACTGAGACGCTTCTCTTCTTGCTTTATCTCTGAATAATGAAATGTTCTTGTGTGCCAATCAAGCTCAAACTCATAACAATAATAATATAATAATGAAAAGCCCCTACTGTCAGTGCAGTACTGGGTGGGACCCTAAGGGGCCACACATGGTTCCTGCCCTCATGGAGCTTGCTGGCAATGACGCATTTCTACCGTTATTACCAGATGTTCCTTGTTGACCCCAATAATGGTCAAACCCCACTCTGTGCCTCGGTTTCCCTGTCAGAGACAGAACGAGGCTGATCCCCAAGCACCCTCCCAGCTGCAGGCATGTGTGGAGTTGGGGCAGGGGTCCCAGGGGGACTGACACCTAAAAGGGAATATCCACTCACCAGGGAGCTGGGGGCCACCAGGAGCCCAGGGGTCGTTCCCTCTTCATGCTGATCTCTGCTCATGTTTCGGGGGATGGCAGAGTCTGGGGGAGAAGAAGAGGCTGAGGATGAAAAGCCCCTTCCCCCAGATCCCTGCTGCCCAGACCCTTCCCTCCCTGCCCCCCATCCTGCAGGCCTCACCTTGGGTCTCTGTCTCACTCTCCATAGTCACTGGCTCGGGCCCTCCTTCGGGGGTCCTCTGACTGAACACACGTCCTGCCCCCCAAGGCCTCAGCCACTGCTCGGGAGCTCTGGGGAGACGTCTCCCCGTCAGATCTGTGTCTCTCTCCCCTTCAACTGAGCCCCCCCCCCACAACAACAAGGTCAGAAGAGATGGGCTCTCCCCAAGGGCCCCCAGCAGGGCAAGAGAGACGGAGAATCAGACAGCCCCCCCAGGGCACAGATACAGAGAACCCCTAGGACCCAGACAGAAAGCCCCCCAAAGATACACAGATCCCCCAGGACACAGAGACAATCCCCCAGGATACAGAGAGAGCATTTAGCACACTCCGGATCCAGGAGACCTGACCTCCAATTCAACCTCAGGCCCGGCCTGCCTCAGTTTCCCCTCCTGTAAAATGAAAGTGACGCCCCCCCCCCCCTTCTGGGGCTGCTTGGGAAGGTCGCCCCAGGCACACAGTAGGAGGTCAGGTAGAGCCCCGGAGAGTCACAGACAGCACGGGAGACACATAGACACACAGCCAGCCTCAGGTTCCCAAACCACCGATGCACCTCTAGATCCGGGAGCGCGCGCATGCGCACACGGGCACGCGGGCACCGCCGGGCACGCGCCTCCCGATCTTCCGCGCTCCCCGAAACTCCATGGGTGGTGGTGGGGAGATTGCGCAAGCGCGCTAAGAATACTCAATGACCACTCTCACAATGCCGTAGGTCCTAGACCCCTTGGTCCCGCACGGCCTCCTGGGAAATGGAGTCCGGATAGTAAGAAAACCGTTTTCTTCAAACGCATACGCAGCGCTTCTCTCCTAATACGCTGTGGATGCCCACGTGACAGTGTCAGGGGATGGCGTGGGGAAGAGGCGGGATCTGAAGGACCTCGGAGGAGGAGGGGGGAGCTGAGGAGGTGAGAAGAGGCAGAGGGGGTGAGCGGAGGGGGAGGAGGGGGTGAGCGGAGGAGGGCGGGAAGAAATACGCCCTCCTCTCTTTAATTTCTGGAGTGTGAGGGCCCTCCGTTTGCAGATTGCAGCCCGTTCCTTGCGGCCACAAGGTCTAGTTCTAAGTGACGATTTCTCCTAGGTCAGTGCCCGGAAATTAACTGTGCTTCTGGGTAATTAGTCAATTTCCTAAGCACTGGTTGGTTACATGTCAGATACTGTGTGAGGTGCTGATGAAACAAAGTTACAAACGACCCTGGGCTATTCAATGGAAACAAAATGAAACAAAATGGAAACAAAGTGAACCAGTCACTCCTCTCCTTCCTGCCACACCTTCTGAACCTCTTCCTCTCTTAATAATGTTAAAGAGAAAACACAGCAAAAGAAGTAACCTTTTTGTTTGCTGTTGGCAACATTGGCAACATTTGGCAACAGAATCCCTGTGGGGATTAGACTCCTCTTGTAACCCAGCTGTGAATTGGCAGTCATCTTTTGTGTGAGTGGATGGGGTGTGTGGGGAGCACTGGCACTTCTGGGGGGAGGCCTGCTCCTCTGCCTTTGGTAGTGCACCTGTCCCCCCACTCTCCCCTGTGGCTCCTAGAAGCTGTAGCATGCCCAGCGGGTCATACCTTCTAAAGCCATATCTGCCATCCACCTAAACCAGGGTGAGGGTAGCCAAGGGTCCTCCAACCATCTGGTGAGCTGGAGGGAGAGTATCCATCCCAAGTACCTGAAAGCTTCCCCAGACAGAATGGGAAGATGAGAATGGCCAGGAAGGCAAAAGAAGCAAGGGCTGTGGAGCACTGACAGTTTGGTCAGTCACTGAACATGCCTGGGTCTTTCACTGCCTCTTCAATCTTCTCTATTATCCTGACTTTTGTCTTGTCCCTGGACTTTAATGACTCAGGAGGAGAGAGTGAGGCTGATGACTTCATGCAAATCCAATTCATGTTTAAGGCGAGACCAACCATGTTGTCATTGGTCCTCAGTGGAAAAAGGACAAACAATAACAGACCAGAATTCTTGTGTTTCAGATTTGATCAATTTTAATGGTGATGGTGTAAATTTGGAGTTACTTGTGGCATATAACATGGCATCAGAAATCTAATTTCTTTCAAACTATTTCAAAGTTTCCAAGCAGTTTTTGTGAAATAATTTGTCCTTATCCCAGTTTGAAGACTCATTGAATGCTATGTTGCCATGTTTCATTTGTTTCTCAACACCTAATATTGGACTGGCTATTTTCCATTTTTCACTGAACTCATAGGATGGCTTCTTAGCAGCGTTTCTACATAACCTTGGGCCCACCAAGTTCAGGTGGTTCACATGTGACATTTTTGGAGGCTTCATTTTGTTTTGCTTTTAAGGTACAGCCTCCAATTCCTTTACCCTGAAGAACTGAGACCTAGTTTTAGCATCGTCCTCTCATTGGACACTGCTGCCAAAGTCAAAATAAGAAACCACTGCTCAGAAATGGCTGAGTCTCTGGTCGCTACTGTCTTTTGAAGTCATCTTCACTTTCAGCTTCCAAGGCAATCAAAAAGGCCATTCTTGATCATGTTATGGGGAGACTGGAACCACTTAAAGAATTCTGCTAATGCTCATCTATCCAAGGTACTATGATTTTTTTTGTCATCTCAATCTTCCAGAAGCAAGCTACCTAGGCTCTTCCAAGTGACTCCATTACAATAATAAGCTAACCTATCACTAAGTGATTGCATCCTGTTGCTAGTATGTTCAAAAACTTCCCATTTTTGACTATTGCTTTTTGCTTAGAGGATTATTCTAAATCCTCAGGATGACATTTGAAGTCTCTCCTTTCCCCATTATGCCCCAAACCTATACAACAGCCTTTAATCTTAAAACTCCCTACAAGCACTCTTTGTTCGTTATATCAGTCTTCTCACTGTGCATGTTCCACTATTTACTCAACTGCTCATCTTATGATCTCATGCAAGTTCATGTCTCATTCCCTTTTCAATGCCTTGCTCAGCTTTTCCTGAAATCCTAAGATCAGGAGTCAGAGAGGGATTTATAAAAAAATCTCTTACTCTAATTTTCTCATTGGATGATTATTATACCATGCTTTTGCACTCTGCAATCCTACTGTTTTATACTTTATTCATCACTTTCCTATGTCCAGATCTAGTTTTCCTAAATAGATCATTAAAACATGAGTTGGTCTCATTCTCATTCTATAACCTCCTCATGTCATACTAATATGGAACTTTCCACTATAGAATCTCCACAGACATCAGTAGGCTCTGTTAGAGATCAAAACAAGATCTAGTTCTTTTTTGGTAAAAGGTGAAATCTCTTAGAGGGTACTGCTCTTGCCACCTATGTTAGCTGCTCAGGACTGAAAACAAGATATGAAGAAGTATGAGAGGAAAAGTCAAGACCTGAGAGGAAATGCCCAGACTCACAATGGAGCTTAAGGGTCTGGGCACTTGCAGTTATTTGATCATCAAGGAGCTTGAGTGTCCCTTGAGGTCTCAGCATCTGACTATCCTTGGGTATGATGCTTTCAGGTATATGGTTTCAGTTGTTTTGTTATGATTTTCATTTATACTGTTGTAGTCATTATACATTGAATGAATCAAGCAGGGAGGTGGACAACATAAGAAATGATTCTAAATCTTTTTAGTTTTTTTAAAGGACATTTGTTAATGAATCTTCCCATGATATTTGCTTCTCTAGGCTCATTGATATTAAAATCTCATTTATATTTTGTTCAGTGACTGAAAACTATTTTGTTCCTTTCTTTCTATTCTCTCCTCCCTCCCCCAACTTCTGCCTCCACCCTATCCATGAGCCTGCCCTTTAAATGGGGAAAAAAATGTAACATGTTTTAACATATTTCTTTTTGGTATTAATTTATTGATGGTGAATAAAAATTGCACATAGGATATACACTAGGTAAAGTCTTTACCATACATAGTATGTTCACAGGGATCAGATGAGAAAATTCATATGAAATTTACACTGTAAAACTTAAGGCACTATAAAATATTAACTATTACAAGCATTATTACAAGATTTCTCCCCACTGTGAAGTTTCTGATGTTGAGTAAGATATAACCTCCGGCTGAAAGCTTTTCCACATTCACATTTATGAGGTTTCTCTCCGGTATGACTTTTCTCATGTCGAGAAAGGTCTCCTTTCTGGCTGAAAGCTTTTTCACATACATTACATTTATAGGGTTTTTCTCCAGTGTGAGTTTTCAAATGTTCAGTTAGATACCCTCTCTGGGTGAAGGCTTTTCCACATTCCCTACACTTAAAAGGTTTCTCTCCAGAATGAATTCTTTGATGTTTGGTAAGACGATGTCTTTGGATGAAGGCTTTTTCACATATGGAACATTTATGGGGTTTTTCCCCAGTATGAATTTTCTGATGTTCATTAAGTTTTCCCTTTCTAGGGAAAGCTTTTCCACATTCATGACAAATGTAGGGTTTCTCCCCAGAATGAATTTTCTGATGTTCACCAAGGGATCCCTTCTGGGTGAAAGCTTTTCCACATTGATGACAAATGTAGGGTTTTTCCCCAGAATGAGTTTTTTGATGTTCAGTGAGGGATCCCCTCTGGATGAAAGCTTTTCCACATTCACTACATTTATAAGGTTTCTCTCCAGAATGAATTTTCAGATGAAGTGTGAGGCTTCGTGGATGACTAAAATTTTTCTCACAAATATTGCATTTATATGGCTTTTCCCCACTATGAATTCTGTGATGTTCAATAAGGCTTCCTCGTTGTGTGAAAGCTTTTCCACATTCACTACATTTAAATGGTTTCTCTCCAGAATGGATTTTTTGATGTTCAGTAAGAGTTCCCTTCAGAGTGAAAGCTTTTCCACATTCACTACATTTATATGGTTTCTCTCCAGAATGGATTTTCTGATGTTCAATAAGGATTTGTCTCTGAGGAAAAGTTTTTCCACATTTACTACACTTATAGGGTTTTTCTCCAGAATGAATTTTCTGATGTACCAAAAAGCTCATGTAATTGCTGAAATGCTTCTCACATTTGTGACATTCATAGAATTTCAGCCCACTATGAATTATGTGACACAGAATAATGGATGAACTATTGCTTAAGGAATTCTCACAATTGCTGTAAGTAAAGGGTTCACTTCCATCATAAATTTCCTGATCTGCAATCAGATGTGTCTGCTGGCTTATGGCTCTTTCATAGTCTATGCAGGGATAAGGTTTCCCTGCAGAATAGCTTCTGTGATGTTGAGATGATTGTCTGTGATGGAAAGCTCTGGCAAATTCAATATTAGGATTTGTTTTAGTTGCTATTTTGCAATCTTGAATAAGGTCTGTGCATTCACTAAAGATTTTATTATTTTCATTATCCTTGTGAGATTTCTTTCCTGAGAATCCATTATGACCACGCAGGCCTGAAGATGGCTTAACATTATTTTCCTGTATATCACAGTTATAAAGTTCCTGTTTGGAAAAACCATTCTTGTGTAAACCAAAGACTAACTGTGAACTGAAATTGCCCCTAAATTTTTTATATTCATGGCTTCTTGCTTCATTAGGAATTTTTTCCTGAATAGCTGTTCCTGGCTTCCAATCTCTCTCCTTTTGGCACTGATAACTCTCAAAATTGATATCAAAACTACAAGTTTCTCCAGGTTTAAAATCCCAAGGAAAAATGCTTTTATGATCATCATCCAATGATTCTTCCATAGAAATGCCCATCTTCTGAACTGTCTTTTGGGTCTCCAGCCTAGTCTCAAGTTCTGAGTAGAGAAGAAAAGAGAAAAAAAGAAAAGTAAACACTTTCTATTGAGACCTCATTATTTTTCAAGAATGTATTTCCATGTATGTAAGAAAAATGAAAAACACTAAACACCAGAGGCTTAGATTTTTCAACTAGATTTTGAGATTTCTGATACACTGGTTTTCTGCTGAGGTGTCGAGGAGCACAAGTGAATTCAGGGGTTGGATGGATCCCATTGGATTAACTTCAGTAAAAAGAAATAAACTCCATGAAGGAGTTTATTAGAGAGATGGGATGGTAGCTGGATGAAGGTATTCTCCTGTCCCTTCTTCAAAAACAAATGCTAGGGAGAACTTCCCCTGGCTAGACTCCTGCTCTGAGCATTTACACTCTTCAAGTGCTTAGGCAACTCTCCAATTTTGGAACCATTCATTCTCCTGCCTTTTGGACAGTAGCAAGGTTGTTGGTCTGTCATGTCTTCCAGTGTTCAGAACATAAAAGGACAGTGATAGAAAACAAATTTCTTCAAATAGTTGTAAAGTAAAAACCAATTTCTTTCCACCAAAATAATGAAGTAATAAAAGTACTCAGACTTAGAGCTGAATGACTAAAGTAAGGACATAAGAGGAATAAAATAAGTGGAGGGTCGTACACAACTAGAAATATAAGATGAGGAACAGGTACTGCTAGAGAGTTTGAGATCAGAAAACTGGCCCTAATCACTGGACACCTGTTTTAGAATGCCTAATTAATCTCCTGGCCTCCAGTTGGTTATTTTTTTTCTTTCAGATCCATAGAGAACATAACTAAATTTAGCTCCAACACTAGCTCCCATTTGCTATTCTGGCTGCCCTGTGCCCCTGCTGACTCCTTGCTCCTGGAGCCCACTTACACCCAGATCCATTCTGGCAGTAGCTGCTCCCACCTCAGTTTGTTCCTTGAGTCCAAGCATAGGAGTTTATGCCGATTTTGGACCCAGCAACATAGAGGAAGCAAGGGAGGCTCAGTGCTGGAGGGGAAACGGAGAATGAAAGTGGAGTTTTCAAAGGAAGGAAGCCAAGATAGAAAAACTGCTCTATAGCTCTAAAAATTAGAGAAGTGCCCATTGGAGGCAGAACAAGGAGAGCAGGGAAAGGCTACAAGTTGGGTACCAGGCACATGTGGTTCACCCAACACTTCCTGATCACCTGCCACATGCAAGACCCAGAGACAGGTACAGGACACGCACAAGCCAAAAAACCCTGCCTTGGGCATTTCCCTGCCTGGTGCCCTTGCTTGCATGCTCTCTTCTCCCACTGCCCAGCTTCCTTGAAGCCCCAGATGAAATTCTGCCTCCTACAAAAGTCCTGCAAGGCGCCTCCCTCTGCCGATCATTCCCCAGCTGCCCTGGGAGGCACTCATCCTACAGCTCTCTGCCTGTTGCCTCCCTCCTGGACTGGAAGCTCCAGGAAAGCAGGATTATCTTTGGCCATTCCCTGCATCCTGATTCCTCAAAGCCTGGCACACAGTGGTGCTCAAGAAGCATTCACTGACTGACTGACTAAAAGAGGTCCATAGCCCAAAGCCCCTTGTGCTCTCTTGGGGTGGGGAGTGATAGGGGCAGAGAGCCTAGACCAAGGGCCTCAGAGGCCTGCTTATGTGCAGTGCCCACCTGGCACCTGTGTCCTCAAGGACATGAGGATGTGAGAGTCAGGGCCGGCACTTGGGCCCTCAGAACAGCTCAGAGGGCAGGGCAAGGCCTTGGAGGGAGGAGGGTCACTTAGCTCTTGGTGAGTAGCCTCCTCCAGGGGCCTCCACTTCTTCATCTGTAAAATGGGGATGAAACTCCTGGGGGGGGGGGGGCCAGGGCACATGTGAGGATTTCCTTTTTTTTTTTTTTTTTTTTTTTTTTCCTGAGGCTGGGGTTAAGTGACTCACCCAGGGTCACACAGCTAGGAAGTGTTAAGTGTCTGAGACCAGATTTGAACTCGGGTCCTCCTGAATTCAGGGCTGGTGCTCTATACGCTGCACCACCTAGCTGCCCCACATGTGAGGATTTCCTAAGAGGAGGCAGGCAGAGGCCTCAGGCCCAGATAGACTGGGAGCAGGGACCAGGCTGAGGAGGCCCCTCATGCCAGCTTGTCTAGGGACATCTCTCACCTGGATGGGAGCTTCTGGGCTCTCCTTCCAACAGCGTCCATGGGCCTCCCCCACCTTCCAGCTGCGAGATCAGCTCTGGCTTGGAGATGGGAAGCCCTGTTTGAGGGGAGAGAAATGGGAGCCCCCTCTGGAGTCCATGCCAGCTCCCCCCCTTCAGGAAGAGACTGGCACTATGCTAGGGACCTCTGCTGGGCATTCTGTCCTGGGGGAGCCAGGCTGGGGCCACACACTGTGGGAGTTCACTGATCATGGGGACTCGGGGGCTGCCCACGGAAGATGCCCATTTCTGGGGGCAGAGCTCACCTGGCTACAGGGGGCAGTGTCATGGATGGCAAGGTCAGGCCTGGGGCCAAGCTGTCATGTGGACGGGCCACAGCTTGTGCTGAGCCAGGCCACCGGCATGCAGGGAGCTGGGCCCCTTACCCACACAGACCAGGTGCTCATAGTTCTCCAACATCACCTCCCGGTACAAGATCTTCTGAGCTGGGTTCAAGTGTCTCCACTCCTCAGGGCTGAAGAGCACTGCCACATCCCTGAAGGTCAGTGACACCTGGAACACCAAACACACCTGCTCACTCACAAGCCTGCCCCTCCCATGCCCCAGGAAATTGGGTTCTGTTCCCTAGGGTCTCCTTCCTTCCCCTTGTTTGTCACATTTCCCTTTGGCAGTCTGGGGAATCTTTCAGAATCTTCTCAGAATGTAAGTTTTAGTTTTTTAAATTTAAATCGAAAGGAAATCCTTCCTTTCAGACATAAAATACGGTATGTAGAGGCGTAATGATTTAATCAACTCTGTTGATTAAAAACCTGGTCTGAGTTAAAGAGCCGTTCTTGGAGCTAAGTGACTGAAAGAGGGCAGGTCCAACGCCCTCAGACTTTTGGGACACTCCACACAGACCAAATGACTTCTAGAATTTGGGCATTTCCTTGACAGGGCATGGCAGAACAAGCTGTGGGGGCCTCTAAGCAATGATGAACAGGATGGCGTTAGAGAAAGCCCAGTGTGGATGGAGGCAAATCCAAGGGAGTGGAACCCAAAGAAAAGTAGTCCTAAATGAAGCCTTTCCTTTAAGTTTTGCTATGAGGAGGAATCTATTTTCTCTCTTTTCTCCCCCTCCCCTCCAGCTAGTTAAAGCCACAGAGCTCGGGCCTGCAGTCTGGGAGCAGCCTCAGACACTCTCTACTGGCCAAGTCACTTCACTTCTGCCTCAGTTTCCTCAATCCTGAAAGGGGAAAAATAACACCCCCTTTCTAGGGCAGCTAGATGGCAAAGTGGATAGAGCAGTGGCCCTGAGATCAGGAGGACCTGAGTTCAAATACGGCTTCTGACAATTAATACTTAATAGGTGTGAGACCCTAATTGACTAAAAAAAATATCCCTTCTTTAAGAGAACATATCTAAAGTGCTTAAAACCTTGGAGGCATTTAATAAATGCTTGTTTCCTTTCTTTGCCCTTCCCCTAGTTCCTGCCTCCCAAAGGAAAACAAAGCTTCATTTCCTGCCAGCCGGAGAGGGCAAGAATGGAGACACCTCAGGGCCAACACAGCCCATGGGTAAGTTTCGTTTGCCTGCCTGTCAGGGCTTCTATGTGGGGGAGACGGAGAGTCTGTGGGTTTTGAGATGCCAGGAGCATTGAAAACACATCGAAGTCCAGGAGAGTATTGGCTCTTAATAATAGCCAAACACGTCACCACTTTGTGCCTCAGTTTCCCCATCAGAAACAGCACAGGTCTGATCCCCAAGCATCCTCCCAGCTGCAGGCATGTGTGGAGTTGGGGCAGGGGCCCCAGGATCCCAGGGGAACCCACACTCCCCAGGGGATGTCCACTCACCAGGGAGCTGGGGGCCACCAGTAGCCCAGGGGTCATTCCCTCTTCATGCTGACCTCTGCTTATGTCTTGGGGGACGGCAGCGTCTGGGGGAGAAGAAGAGGCTGAGGAGGAAACACCCCATCCCCCCCAGCCCCAGGTCCATGCTGCCCAGACCCTTCCCTCCCTGCCCACCGCAGGCTCACCTCGGGCCTCTGTCCTACTCTCCATGGTCACTGGGCCCAGGTCCTCCTCCTGGGGGTCCTCCGAATGGACACACTTCCTGCCCCTCAAAGCCCCAGATCCTGCTCCCTGCGTGGAGCTCTGGGGAGAAGTCTCCCCGTCAGATCTGTCTCCCCTCAGCTGAGCGCCCCCTCCCTTCCCCCTCTCGTCCCCAGGGGGATAAGGTCAGGAGGGATGGGCTCTCCCCAAGGGCTGCATGCATCCCACCCATGGCCCCCAGTAGGACAAGAGAAAGAATCAGAGAACCCACTCCCCTCCCTCCCTCAGGACACAGGGACAGTGTCTCACATAATTCGGGCCCAGGAGACCTCAGTTCCAATTCAATCTCAGGCACTGGGGCGGGGCCTGCCTCAGTTTCCCCTTGTGTAAGATACAGGTGATGTCCCCCCTCCGGAGGCTGCTTGGGAGGGTCGCCTCGGGCATACACAGTAGGAGATGAGACACACCCCTGGGGAGTCACAGACAGAATGGGGGACACACGGGCAGCCTTTGGCTCCCAAACCACAGACACAACTCCAGACCCGGGAGCGCGCACACGGGCACGCGGCTCCGCCGGGCACGCGCCTCTTGAACATCCGCGCTCCCTGAAACTCCGGGGCCAGAAAGAAATCACGCAAGCGCGCTAAGAGTTCTCAATGATCACTCCCACAATGCCGTGGGTTCTGGATCACCTGACCCCACACAGCCTCTTGGGAAATGAAGTCCGGATAGTGGGAAGGTGAAAACTCTTTGAATCAGGGGCATGCCCAGTGCTGCTCTCCTGATGCGGTGTGGATGCCCACGTGACAGTGTAGAGGGAAAAGAGGAGGAGCCTTAAGGACGGAGGAGGAGGAGAAGCAGCCGGGGTGGGGCCTCCTGGGAGGAGGGAGCTGAGCGCTCTCGGGAGAGGGCGGGGTTTCTCTTGAGCACGCCTGCCTCTCCTTAATTTCTGAGAGGGGAAGGCTCTCTGTTTGCAGATAACAGCCCATTTCCTGAGCCCGCAGAATCTAGTCTTCCCCCACTTCCCGTGTGCCCATTTCTCTGACGGGAAGACCCTTTCCCTCTCTTTTGTGTTCCCTGAATTGTTTCCATTCATTATTCTTATCTCCCAGTATTTTCTCTTTTTCCAATACCATGTGGAAATAGTTTTCCTCATTCATGTTTGCAAGAGTTTGAGTACCACGTTTACTTCCCCGTCCCTGCCTGAGACAGCCGGCACTCCAACCTGAGACCCCAGCCCCGCAAGAGCTAACGAAGGCCCCTGGTCTACTTGTCATCTCCGGGAAGCAGAACGGGGGCGCGGCAACGGGGGTGTGGCCCCGTCATGTGGCCGAAGTGGGCGCCGGGGAGCTGTTCACCACACTTCGCCAGCGAGGGGGGTGCGGGGTGGAAGAGAAAACAGCCCCCACTTTAATCTGATTAAGTCATTTAGCAATAAAGGAAACAATTAGGGAGTGGCGGACCGAAGGAGAGCAAGAAAATAGCAAGTGGGACCAAAGAGGAAATAAGCCTAGTCTTCCCGTGAAGGAGAGGGACGCAAGAGAAGGAGGAAGAAAGAGGAGGGGAATGGCAGAAGGATGGCAAAAAGCAGCGCGCATCAGGGCTGATCAGTCATCGTGACGCCTCTTTGAAGGACGCGTGGGTCTTCCAGGGTATCCAGGCCAGGAGCTTCTGAGGAAACATGGACTGGTTTCACTGGGTCTTGTGTGTCCGAGTGGGCTGCCCTTCTTGACAGCTGGGGAGTGGGAAGAGTAGCTTTAAGGAGGATCTTTGCATTTGGGAATAAGTGGGAGTGCTTTTGGCGATCTGTCTTATATAGGAGGTCCCTGGGTTGGTAGAGGGGATAAGTGACTCCCGACTCAACCCAGGTGAGCTGGAATTAACATGATCTTGGAGGGTAGCTCTCATTTCTTTCAGTGTCACAATGCCAGTGTCATGGAGGACGTCCCACATTAGAAAGGGTCTCCCATAAAGGCTCAAAAGAGCCAAGTTTAACATCTGTTCAGGGGCTGCCCTGTGCAGAAAAGACAGATGGGTAGGAGTTTGGCCCAGTCTTATTTGCACTCTTGCCTCATTTCGGTTAGGGTTTGTTTGGCCGCCTGGACCTTTTCTGGGGTGAAATCTAACAAGCAATCCTCCCTGAGAAAGAGCCATGCCTTTAAATAGGTTGGAAGAAGAGAGGGGGCAAAGTTAGCCTTAGCACAGGCTGCCCAGGGTAGGCAGACATGTTTCAAGGTTTTAGAAAAAAGGTGCCATCAAAGAGGGATTTACCCAAGTTGGAGAGGATAGCTGTGGTTCTGGACGGGGCACGGGATGTCGGCCCAAGTGTGAGGATATGGCTGAGGTCAGTTACAGACTGGGATGGGCCCTGAATTTTGGAAGGAGAACCATATCTGGTGAGATGATTTAGTGTCCTTGCTGATGCCAGGAGGCACGTTTCTCTCACAAGGGGTACATACCACGAAGCTATTAGCATATTGTATGAGAGTTGCCTATCTAGAGGGGAGGTCACTGGACAGCACTTGGCCAAAAAAAATGGGGACTATCTCTAAAACCCTGGAGAAGAGTGGTCCCCCCATTGGGGGAATACCATTCAAAAGCAAAGAAACTAGCAAATAGATCTCTTCAGGTACAGAGAAGAAAGCATCTTTGAAAAAGCTTTAAAATCCTAGGGCAACACTTGGAAGTAAGTTAAAGGCAGGGGCTAATTTTTTAATAGCTTTTTATTTTCAAAATATAAGCAAAGTTTTCAACATTCACCCTTGGAAAACCTTATGTTCAAAATTTTTCTCCCTCCTTTTCCATCTCTCCCCTCCCCTAGACAATCTAATATGTTAAAAATGTGCCATTCTTCTGTATATATTTCCACAATGATCGTGCTACACAAGAAAAACCAGGTCAAAAGGGGGAAAAATGAGAAAACAAAAAGCAAACAACAAAAAAGTAAAAATATTTTGTGATCCACTTCTGTCGCTGTGGCTCTCTTCAATAATGAGATGATACAAACCAATTCCAATTATTCAGTGATGATGAAAGTCATTTACACCCAAAGAGAGGACTGTGGGAGCTCAGTGTGAACCACAACATAGCATTCTTGCTCTGTTGTTGTTTGCTAGCATGTTGTTTTCTTTCCCAGTTTTTTTTCCTTCTTGATCTGATTTTTCTTATGCAAGATAACTGTATAAATATGTACATATGTAGTGGACTTAACATATATCTTAAGGGGAAGGGGTGGGAGGAAGGAGGGGATAATTTGGAACAGAAGGTTTTGCAAGGGTCAATGTTGAAAAATCACCCATGCATATGTTTTTTGTAAATAAAACTTTTATTAAAAAAAAGATAAAGCCTAGACAAAAACTTCAACAGTAAATAAACTTTTTTTTTTAAGCAGAAGAGAATTTATCTTCTTCTTCAAATACCTCCCTGACTTTCCAGAGTTTGAAATTAATTCCAAAACCATAGTCCCTCACTCACCCTTTGTTCTAATCATCTACACATGAAAGTGGGTGGTTTCTGACTGAAACAGTCTTAGGGAATTGGAATTTATCTCTGTTCATATTCACTCACTGCAGCAAAATAAATCTAATTGCAGAATAGTGTTATGATGTAGAGAACCATATTTAGGCCGCTGTTCTTGATCTTCTAGATTGCATTGGGACCAGGCAATGTTACAAAAGACAATTTTATGGTTTTTCCTCAGATCATGACCTATGAATTTGTTCCAGTTCTCAAGGGAAGTTGGGGGGGAGGGGGAAATGGAGTCTCCTTGTCCTATTTCTGCCTTTAATACCAGGGCTTTGCATGGTGTCTCCCCCTCCATACCTCTGTAAATGATAACTCTATGCAAACTGCATAGAGTACATGAACTTTACTCAGCATCAATTCATAGAAGTCTTTCCAGGATTTTCTGAAATCATCCTGCTCATCATTTCTTATAGTACAGTAGTAGCATTACATTCATGCACCCTAACTTATTCAATCATTCTCCAAATGATGAGTATCCACTCAATTTCCAATCCCTCACCTCCATAAAAAAAGGCTGCTGGAAACATTTTTACACATGTAGGTCCTTTTCTTTCTTTTATGATTTCTTTGGGATCCAGAATCAGTAATGGTATTGCTGCATCTAAGGATATGCAGAATTTTATAGCCCTTTGGGCATAGTTCCAAATTGGCTTCCATAATGGTTGAATCATTTCACAGTTCCATCAACAGTTTTCCCAGTTTTCACACATTCCCTCCAATATTTATCATTTCATTTTTGTTATCTTAGCCAATGTGATATGGGTGAGATGGTACCACAGAGTTTTTATAATTTGCATTTCTCTAATTATTAGTGATTTAGAACATTTTTTTTTTCATATAATTATAGATGACTTTAATTTCTTCATCTGAAAATGGTCTGTTCATATCCTCTGACTTTCTCAGTTGGGGAGTGATTTGTATTTTTATAAATTTGATTCACTGCCCTATACATTTGAAAAATGAGTATCAGTAACACTGCCTGTAAAAATTGTTTCCAGAC
The DNA here is from genome assembly GCF_048593235.1 of Sminthopsis crassicaudata. Classification (NCBI taxonomy): domain Eukaryota; kingdom Metazoa; phylum Chordata; class Mammalia; order Dasyuromorphia; family Dasyuridae; genus Sminthopsis; species Sminthopsis crassicaudata. The sequence goes on along the minus strand of NC_133621.1, from coordinate 313,487,988 downwards.
TTTCTTCTTTCCTTCTGATCTTGGCTGCATTGATTTTGTTTGTGCAAAGTCTTTAATTTAATGTAATCAAAATGATCTATTTTGCATTTTATAATGTTGTTTTTTTCATTTGTACACAAATTCCTCCCCTTTTCAGACATCTGACAGGTAAACTATCCCTTGCCTTCCTAATTGGCTTATAGTATCACTCTTTATATCTAAATCATGTACCCATTTCAACCTTACCTTGATATATGGTGTGAGATGTGGGCCTATGCCTTGTTTCTGCCATACTATTTTCCAGTTTTCTTAGCAATTTTTTGTCAAATTTGTCCCAGAAATTCAAGTAGTATCAAGTATCAAGTAATTATTGACTATTGAATCTTGTGTACCAAACCTATTCCACTAATCCATCACTCTTATTTCTTAGCCGGTACAAAGTGTTTTGATTACTGCAGATTTATAATACAGTTTTAGGTCTGGTATGGTTAAACCAACTTTCTCTGCATTTTTTTTTGCATACATTCTTTTGATATTCTTGATCTACTCTTCCAGATGAATTTCATTATTTTTTCCAGCTCTATAAAATAAGTTTTTGGCAGTTTGGTTTGGTACCAAATAAGTAGATTAATTTAGGTAGAATTATCATTTTCATCATATTAGTGCAGCCTACCCATGAGCAATCGATATTTTTCCAATTATTTAGATCTGACTTTGTATAGAAAGTGTTTTGTAATTGCATTTCTGGGTTTGTCTTGGCATATAGATTCTCAAATATTTTATATTGTCTACAGGCATTTTATTTTTTATTTTTAATTAACTTATTTAATTAATTTTTACAAAAAAATTATGCATAGGTAATTTTCCAGCATCCACAATTGTAAAACCTTTTGTTTCAACTTTTCCCTTCCTTCCCCCTACTCCTTCCCCCAGATGGCAGATTGACCAATACATGTTAAATATGTTAAAGTATAGGTTAAATACAATATACATATACATGTCCAAACAGTTATTTTGCTGTACAAAAAGAATCAGACTTTGAAACAGTGTACAATTAGCCTGTGAAAGAAATAAAAAATGTAGGCAGACAAAAATATAGGGATTGGGAATTCTATGTAGTGGTTCATAGTCAACTCCCAGAATTCTTTCACTGGGTTTACCTGGTTCAATTCATTACTGCTCTGTTGGAATTGATTTGGTTCATCTCATTGTTGGAGAGGGCCTCCTCCATCAGAATTGATCATCATATAATATTGTTGTTGAAGTATATAATGACCTCCTGGTCCTGCTCATTTCACTCAGCAGCAGTTCATATAAGTCTCTCCAGGTCTTTCTGAAATCATCTTGTTGGTCATTTCTTACAGAACAATAATATTCCATAATATCCATATACCACAATTTATTCAACCATTCTCTAATTGATGGGCATCCACTTAATTTCCAGTCTCTGGCCACTACAAAGAGGGCTGCTACAAACATTCTTGCACATACAGGTCCCTTTCCATATTTTAAAATCTCTTTGAGATATAAGCCCAGTAGTAACGCTGCTGGCTCAAAGGGTATGCACAGTTTGATAACTCTTTGAGCATAGTTCCAAATTGCTTTCCAGAATGGTTGCATGTATTCACAATTCCACCAGCAATGTCTACAGGCATTTTAAATGGAATTTCTCTATTTCTTGCTGCTGAGCATTATTGGTAAAATAACAAAATACGAAGAGTTATGTGGGTTTATTTAATATCTTGCAACTTTACTAAAATTAACAGTTTAAAATTAATTCTCTAGGATTCTCTAAGCATACCATCACATCATCTGCAAAAAGTGAGTTTTGTTTTCTCATTGCCTTGTCTAATTCCTTCAATTTATTTTTCTTCTCTTATTGCTAAAGGTAAAATTTTTAGGACAATGTTTAGTAATAGTGGTGATAAAGGACAAACTTATTTCTCTCCAATGTCATCATGATTGCCTCTTGTCTATCCCCATTGTGTATAATGCTTACTGATGCTGCTTGTCCATTTATTCCTGTGCGCTCTAGCATTTTCAATAGAAAGGGATGCTATATTTTGTCAATCGTGATTTCTCTTAGTTTTAATATGGTCAATTATGCTGATTTTCCTGGTAGTGAGTGAACCAGTCTTGCATTCCTGATAGAAATCCCACTTGGTCATAGACTACTATTTTGATAATAAATTGCTGCAATCTCTTTGCTAATACTTTAAGATTTTTGCATCAATATTTATTAGTGAAGTTGGTCTATAATTTTCTTTCTCTCTTTTGGCTTTTCTTGGTTTAGGTGTCATGCCATATTTGTGTCATAAAATGAATTTGGCAGTATTTCTTCACCTATTTCCCCAAATAGTTTATATAGTACTGTAATTAATTGTTCTTTAAATATTTGGTAGGATTCACTACCATCACTAAATTAATCTAGCCCTGGAGATTTTTAAAAAAGAAATTCAATGATGGCTTATTCAATTTCTTTTTCTAAAATAAGATTGTTTTATTTCCTCTTCTGTTAAAATATGGGCAATTTATATTTTGGTAAATATTCATCCATTTCAAATACATTCAGATTTATTGGCATACTGTTGGACAAAACAGCTCCTACCTGTTTAATTTAATTTCCTCTTGGTGATAAGTTTACCCTTTTCACTTTTGATACTAGTAATTTGATTTTCTTCTTTTCTTTTTCTAATCAAATTAACCAAAAGTTCTCTGTTTTATTGCTTAAAAAAAAAACAACTCTAATTTATTACTTCAATGGTTTTCTTACTTTCATTTTTATTAATCTCTTCTTTGATTTTCAGAATTGTTAATTTGGTATTTAATTGGGGATTTAAAATTTGTTCCTTTTTAAAGCTTTGTAGTTACATTCCCAATCCATTATTCTTCTCTTTATTTTATTCATGTTATCATTTAGAGTTGTAAAATTTCTCCTAGCAACCACTTTAAATGCATCCCATAAGTTTTGGTTTGTTATCTCATTATTGTATTGATTGTTTCTATGATTTGTTGTTTGGCTCACTCATTCTTTTTATTTTCAAAATATATGCATGGAAAATTTTTCAGTATTGACCCTGGCAAACCTTGTGTTCTAGTTTCCCCCTCTTCCCCTAATTCCCTACCCTAGATCCAATATATGTTAAACATGGTAAAAAATATATGTTAATTCCAATATATGCATACATATTTATACAATTATCTTGTTGCACAACAAAAATCAGATCAAAAAAAAGGAAAAAATGAGAAAGAAAATAAAATGCAAGCAACCAACAAGAAAAAGAGTGCTATATTGTGATCCACACTCAGTTCCCACAATCCTCTCTTTGGGTGTAGATGGCTCTTTTTATCACAAGATGTTTGGAACTGGCCTGAATTATCTCATTGTTGAAAAGAAACACGTCCATCAGAATTGACCATCATATAATCTTGTTGCCATGTACAGTGGTTTCATGCTTCTGCTCATTTCACTTAGCATCAGTTCATGTAAGTCTCTCCAGGCCTCTCTGAAATCATCCTGCTGATCATTTCTTATAGAACAATAATATTTCATAACATTCATATACCATATATAAAACTGCTTATGCTTTTTGTGGATTTATTTTGTATCTTGAAATTTTGCCAAAGTTGTGAATTGTTTCTAGTAGTTTTTTAATTGATTCTCTAAGATTCTCTAAGAATGCCATCATATCATCTGCAAAGAGTGATAATTTGGTTTTGTCATTACATACTCTCATTCCTTTAATCTCTTTTTCTTCTCTTATTGCCAAAGCTAACATTTCTAATATAATATTGAATGATAATGGTGATAGTGGGCAACCTTGTTTCACCCCTGATGTTATTGGGAATGGTTCTACTTTGTCCCCATTACATATGATGTTTGCTGATGGCTTTAAATAGATGCTACTGATCACTTTAAGGAAAACTCTATTCTTATATTGTCTAGTGTTTTTAATGTTCATGGCAGCCCTTTTTGTGGTGACAAGAAACTGGAAACTGAGTGGATGCGCATCCGTTGAAAAATGGCGAACAAGTAATGATATATGACTGTTATGGAGATCATTGTACAGTGCAACAGCAATATTATACAAGGATTAATTCTGATGGACATGATTCTTTCCAACAATGAGATGATTGGGGCCAGTTCCAATGATCTTGTGATGAAGAGAGCCATCTACAACCAAAGAAAGGATTGTGGGAACTGAATGGGATCATAACATAACATTCTCACTCTTTTTGTTGTTTGCTTGCATTTTGTTTTCTTATTCATTTTTTTTCTTTTTTTGATCTGATTTTTCTTATGCAACAAAATAATTGTATAAATGTTTACTTATATTAGATTTAAAAAATCTTATAATCTAAAAAACTCATTTATATGCCATAATTTATTCAGCCATCTTCCAACTGATGGCCATGCACTCAGTTTTCAGTTTCTTGCTGCTACAAAAAGGGCTGCCACAAAAATTTTTGCAAATGTGTGTCCCTTTCCCCCCTTTAAGATCTCTTGGGGTATAAACTCAATAGAAACATTGCTGGATCAAAGGATATGCTCAGTTTGATAGCCCTTTGGGCATAGTTCCAAATTGCTCTCCAGAATGGTTGGATCATTTCACAACTCCACCAACAATGTATTAGTGTTCCAGTTTTCCCACATCCCCTCCAATATTTGTTATTTTCTCTTCTTGTCATCTTACTCAATCTGAGAGGTGTGTAAGTTTAACCTCAGAATTATTTTCACTTGTATTTCTCTGAGCAAAAATGATTTAGAACACCTTTTCACATGACTACAGATAGTTTCAATTTCTTCATCTGAAAATGATGTGTTCATATCCTTTGACTATCAAATGAAGAATGACTTGAATTCTTTTAAATTTGAATCAATTCTTTAGATATTTTAAAATTGAGGCATTTATCAGAACCTTTGAATAGAAAAATGTTTTCCTGGTTTGTTTCTCTTCTAATCTTGTCTGCATTAGTTTGTACAAAACCTTTTTAACTTAATATAATCAAAATCATCTATTTTGTGTTCAGTAATGTACACCAGTTATTCTTAGGCCACAAATCCCTTCCTTCTCTAGAGTTCTGAGAAAAAAAAAACTGTCCTCTGTTTTTCTAATTTGCTTATAATATCACTCTTTATGTTTAAATAGTGAACCGATTTCGACCTTATCTTGTTATATGATGTTAGGTGTCGGTCAATGTTTAGCTTCTGCTATACTAGTTTCCAATTTTCCCAGCAGTTTTTGTCAAATAATGAGTTCTTATCCCCAAAGCTGAGGTCTTTGGGTTTGCCAAACACTAAATTACTATAGGCATTGACTATTTTGTCCTGTGAACCTAACCTATTGCACTGATTTCTCCAGTATGACTGCTCTAGACTTGCATGATGTATTGAAAAATCAGAAAGATGGCATGACGTCTCACATGTTGGAGTCTCAGTGAAATGGTTGGTTGTTGTCTTTCATTCTCGAGGGATACCTTTATGTCAGAATCAAGTTAGTGTGTCTGACTGGCTGATCCCACCAATATGAGCTGAAAATGATCTGCCACAGATAGGACACAAATAGTCCCTAGGAACTTTTAGGGGGGATTCTCTAACTTTCAGAAAAAAGAAAGTAGATCAGAACATACTCTTTGTGTAAAAATCTTTTCATGTCAACTTTATTCTTCATTGCTTTCACCTTTTTTTCTACAGAGCTTATGATTTGTACAAGCATATATATCAATATTTACAAATATGAGTGAGTTCATTTATTCTGACCATCTTTGCGTGCACCAAACATTTCTTTACCAAATTTATTTCTGTTTTTCCGGAACCACTTTTGAATCTATAGGAAAGAAATGAAAAATGGGAATTAAGTTAACACATGAATTCTTCCACTATTATCATCATTAACCGAAGAAAGTTTTCAGCTTTCAGAAACTACCATAATTCAAATCATTGAATGATTTCAATTTAATTTCAGCATCAAATTTTATGTTTAGATATCAAGGATCTAAATTGTTTGCCAAACTTAAAACAGTCTAATACCAGCCCCTTTCCCATTTTCCATATAAACTCTCAGAAATGCTTTCCATGGGCCCAGCCAAGCTTAGTTCCACAAAATATCTTTAGTTTTTTGGAAAGGCATATCTGTTCACCATATCCTCCCCCTTTTCCATCCCTTGAATCGACAAACATTAACAAAAGTGCAACAGAAATCTTTGGATTTCTGCCATTCAATCATTTCATACATTTATATATCTGGAGGCTGAAAAACCAAAGCAAACATTCTGAACAACAGTCCATAGTCCCTAGGGGCAGGGGGAAGCATAACATTTTAAATCAAAAAGGGAAGGAAAGGGGTTGGGGGATTTTTAGTGGTCTTTCTGCCTGGAATGAGTTTAAGCAACAGAAGTTTCTCCCAAGATTTCACAAAAGACTTTCCCACTAGTGGTGACTTATACTGTCTACTCTCCATGGCTCTAAACTTCCATTCTTTGATCTTTTTTTAAAAAATATATATATTTACTTTAATGAATCATGTTGGGAGATAAAAATCAGAGCAAAAGGGAAAAGCCATGGGAGAAAACAAAAAAACCAAAACCAGAAAAGAGAAGTAAACAGAGCAAATGTTGATTGACATCCAATCTCTATTGTTGTTTTTTTTTTTTTTTTTTTTTTTTTTTCTGGATTCAGATAGCATTTTATGTCTAAAGCCTGTTGGGATTACTTTGAATCTCTGAACCACTGAAAATCATGTTTTGCTCATACAAAGTTCATTTTTCCTAACTTCTTTGCCCACACTTCTCATAAAAGGATCAGTCTATTTTTTCAAAAGAGCTTACAGTCTAAAGGGGGTGTATGGGGAAATGATGGCTAGAGAAGGTTGTTTTGGCCTAGGAAGACAGAGCCACATAGCAACTGATAACTCCCCTTCCAAGGAAGGTGGTGCTGATAGTTGTTCTCACAGCATAACCAATCTGTTGTGTGGGAAGTAATGACTGATTTTTCTCACCTGTGCATAGGTTAAGTCGAACTCAAAGGAGAGTGCCTTGATATCTCTTCGCTTGACACGGTTCTTCAACTTAAATTGAGCCCAAAGACAGTCTAGGAGGGGTTTGCTGACCTGAAATTTCTTCAAGTCTCTTTTTTCTTCATCCCATTCCCGCTTTCTCTTTGTACTGCAGTCATTCTCAGCCTTTTCAGGTGTGGGTGTGCCATCTCTGGTGAGTTGCATGTCTTGTTGCTCTGGTATGCAGCAGTCTGCAAGGGAAGTCAATGCAAAGAAGATTGAGTAGAAATTCAGCAAGGTTAGGTAGAGAAGAAATATTGCAAGCGAAGACAGGTATAAATGACATCAAAAAAGCCAATGCTTACCTGCACTTTTTGATTTCACAAAAGCCTCTGAAATCTTCAGGGTAGGGTTCATAACCTGGTCCTCCTGATTTGTGTCCTGCATTACTCTTCTTGCTCCTTAAGGAATTTTGGGTGGCTCTCTGGTCTTAGGAATCACGTGTCCTAGTAGGATCTGTGCAAGATTTTTTACATGGAAAAACAATCAGGTATGGTTCACTGTTCTGAAACCATCCCAAACCCAACATCCTTTCATTCCTGGGCTTCTGCCTCCCTCCTTAACCTAGAAGACTGGAAAAACAGTAGCAGAAAAATAGGTCTAATACTCAGCTTTGGAAGTCCTATTAATTGAATTACAAATCCCATTTCTTCTCTAAGGTGCATCCAAGCAAAATGTGGTCAAGATCTAATAGCCAAGTCCTCCATAGATCTGGCTCTGAAACCTGTCTCTATCCTCTGCTGTGCTCCACACTTGGAGAGCTTGACCTCTTTATAGCCTCTTAACAGTGTTAATAATGGAAAGAAAGATTCAAACTGCTTTCATCCAGTAGAAATGCCTCCTGCTTCCCATCTTGATTCACTTAGGTCAAATAACTCCCTCTCTAAGGATTCATCTTCCCATAGACTCTCTATGCCAGATCTACTACCATACCTATTTCGTTTTTTGGACTGGGGAACTTTAAAAGAGGCTTCTTTCCTTTATGTCTCAACTTGTCTATTTTGAATCTTCTCTCTAGTTAACAACTCAAAGTAACCATCCCTTTTGAAAACTGCCTTTAGGCGAAGTTTCATGTCTTGTTCTGGAGCACTTGGAGAGAATTTGAAATTACCTAGGGAGACCTTTGGTGGTTTCTATGAGAATCCCCTCCTTCTATGATTTTCTGGGTTGCAAATAGGTGATGCTCAAAATCCCAGTCCTAGAATGCCAATTGAATCCCCTTAATCTCCTTTAAATTTTGAGTCAGACTTACCTTTCTGGGGAGTTTGGTTCTGCTTCTTGGATTGAAAAGCTTCTAAATGTTCTGATCTCCTGTGGTTAGAGTAGTTGTATTGAGGGAGACCAAGCAAGAGAATTATATATAGCCCCCTCTGCAGGGGGTGGGACTAAATGTCTAGGGACTGAATTCACACCTTTCAATAGAGGATTCTTGCTTAATGTTCTAGGTTTTAACAGCAATTAAACATGTCAATCCAGGGAGTTTTCCCATAGACAAAAAAGTAGGTATTTACATTTGGAGAAAACCAAGAATAAGAGTAAATCATGTTGCATATATTGTGCCTAGGATATACTATAAGATATTTAATATGTATGGAAATGCCTGCCATCTGGGGGAGGGGGTGGAGGGAGGGAGGGGAAAAATTTGGAACAGAAGGGAGTACAAGGGATAATGTTGTAAAAATGTTTTTACCTATGCATATGTACTGCCAAAGAAAATGTTATAATTATAAAAATTAATAAAAAACAAAATAAAAAATTTTTAAAAAAGAGTAAATCATGTTGTCAGAACCAGGAGAATATATAACTTGTATAGCTTGTCACCACCTGTCTTGGGAGGTGTATACATAGGTTCTAACTGTTAACACCAGGAGTTCACACATTCCTAGCTGAGGAATTTATGTTTGTCCTTCCAATTTCTAATGTTGTCAAATATTCTTTAGGAATAAAAGATGTTCAGCTACTTTTCAGAAGCATAGAATGTCTGAGATGGAAGAGACCGCTGGGGCTGCCCTGTGCAATTAGTGCCCGGAAATGAAGCTGCCACCACTACATATCTCTCAAGTGGTTCTCTAGCCTTTGTCAAACTCCAGGGAGGGAACCCACAGCCTACTTTCTTTTTAAAAAATACTATTTTTTTATTTTTCAAAATACAGGCAAGCATAGTTTTCAACATTCACTCTTGTAAAACCTTGTAAAACACTTACACAGCCCACCATGTTGGTCTTCTGATATATTATACCCATGATTATTTCTGTGTCTGATATCAGCTCTTGATGTCTCCACTGTTTTTACCTGTCAGTGTCCTGGAAGGACTCAGTTCTTTTATTACTTCAGGGACTGAGTTTTGGGGATCAAAATGAAAAGTGTGAGACCAGAGAAGGGAATGAATAAGAAGTGTGGGATGTTTTATATCACTATTGAGTAGAGTTGTGACCTGGCTTTTAGCAGGAAGATTGTAGATAGTTAGTCCTCTTTTTTCAGTTCATAGCACTCCATAGTTGAGAAGGGCCAAATCATTCACTCAAGTCCTCTGAAGAGGAAGGGCATCCATGCTTGAAAGAGCCATATGATGGTATAGAGCCCATTTGGACACTATTTACTACATTTTTGTACATGTGGGTGAGTTTTCCTTCTTTGGGATACAGACCCAGGTCATTGCTGGATCAGAAAATATGCACTTTTTTTATTTTTAATAGCCTTTTAAGGGTGTAGTTCCTAACTGCTCTCCAGAGTGGTTGGATCACTTCACAACTCAACTAACAATGTATTAGTGTACCAGTTTTCCCACATCCCCTCCAACATTTATCATTTTCTTTTCTTTTCATCTTAGCCAATCTGAGAGGTGTGTAATGGTACCTTAGAGGTGTCTTAATTTGCATTTCTCTGATTACTAAAATATTAGTTTAAAAAGAGATAAATTTGTAACTATCAAGAGGCAAGCCAGGTAATATTGAGACCAAAAGCCACACTGCAGAGGGTTTTCAAATCAACTGAGAGGAAAAGAGGTGGAAGCACTGATTAGATGCCTTTTATAAGTTCAGCTAAGAAGAGGCAGTGAAATTTCAGATTATATTAGGGTGGATGATAAGGTCTCATGTAGAGATTTTTTGTTTGTGTTTAGGATGTGGAAGATGAGAGTTTTTATAGGAGGCAGGGATAGAGCCAGCACTGGAGAGATGGAAAATTAGAGTGAGGATGACAGAGGAATATCCTTCTGAAAAAGGGAAGGGATGGTATGGAGAATCCACATACAGCTTGGCCAACAGAGGGCAGCAACTTCCTGACGAGAGATTAAGGGGAAGCTAAAAGATGGGAGGGAGATCTTTGAATGATGTGAGATAAGGAGCAGGAAAAAAGGGGGAGGGTTTTTTTTTTGTTGTTGTTGTTGTTGTTTGTTGTTGTTGTTGTTGTTTTTAATGATCTCATTTGAGGAAAAAGTTTGAAAAACCTTTTTCAGTTATTTAAGAGTTCATGAATATGGAAGCAGACTACTTGTATGTATGGGGAAACCTAGGGTTTGAAGACCATCTATCTCAGTTCTGGTGGAATGGAGGAGTAGGTAACAAGAAAGTGAAGGTATTCAAAAGAATCACCATATTTGGAGAATCTCCTCATCATATAAATACCAGAAGACGATTCAGGGAAGATGGCAGGAAAGAAGAGGTCAGAAACTTTCAGCCCTCCAAATTTTCACCTTAAAAAGGACAGACCATTACCTCAGAGCAGCAGAATTTAAACATGGAATAAATCTGTTGTCCTCCTAAGACAATTTGAGAAGACTCTAGAAAAGACACAACCTCCACAGGTGAAGGTTTGCCCCTGAGTGAAGTGCAAACACCTGCAAGCAAACTGCAGAATCTACCAACACCAAATCCTGGGGGCATTTGGGTTGAGAAGCAGCCTCAGCCTTAGAAACTTTCCTTTTGCAGTGAGTGGAGGGATCTGATGGTTCAGAAGGAGTAAACTGAAGGACTTTCCTTTTCTGAGGGATGCCAATGACTGCCATGCTGAGCGGATGCATCCCAACCTGTGGCTGCAGGGAGAAGAAGCCAGCACACACCTGGTGAGTGCAGTGGCAAGGGGCAATCTTCCTTTTAGCAGGAAGATTGTAGATAGCCCTCTTTTTTCAGTTCATAGCACTCCATAGTTGAGAAGGGCCAAATCATTCACTCAGGTCCTCTGAAAGAGGAAGGGCATCCATGTTTGAAAGAGTCATATGATGGTATAGAGCCCATTTGGACACTATTTACTACATTTTTGTACATGTGGGTGAGTTTTCCTTCTTTGGGATATAGACCCAGGTTATTGCTGGATCAGAAAATATGCACTTTTTTATTTTTTTTATTTTTTTAAATAGCCTTTTAAGGGTGTAGTTCCTAACTGCTCTCCAGAGTGGTTGGATCACTTCACAACTCAACCAACAGTGTATTAGTGTCCACTTTTCCCACACCCCCTCCAACATTTGTCATTTTCTTTTCTTTTCATCTTAGCCAATCTGAGAGGTGTGTAGTTGTACCTTAATTTGCATTTCTCTGATTCCTAATGATTTAGAACACCTTTTCATATGACTACAAATAGTTTCAATTTCTTCATTTGAAAATTGTATGTTTATGTCCTTTGACTATCAAATGGAGAATGGCTTGAATTCTTTTAAATTGGAGTCAATTCTAAGTATATTTTAGAATTGAGGCCTTTTATCAAAACCTTTGAAAAGAAAAATGTTTTCTCAATTTGTTTCTCTTCTAATCTTGTCTGCATTAGTTTTGTTTGTATAAAAACTTTTTAACTTAATATAATCAAAATCATGTATTTTGTGTTCAGTAATGCATTCCAGTTATTCTTGGGCCACAAATTCCTTCCTTCTCCACAGATCTGAGCAATCAACTATCCTTTGTTCTTCTAATTTCCTTTTAATTTCACTCTTCTTGTCTCAATAGTGAACCCATTTTGACCTTATCTTGGTATATGATGTTAGATGTGGGTTAATGCCCAGCTTCTGTTATACTAGTTTCCATTTTTCCCAGCAGTTTTCGTCCAATAATGAGTTCTTATTCTCCAAAGCTGGGGTCTTTGGGTTTGTCAAACACTAGATTATCATAGTTATTGACTAATTTGTCCTGTGAACCTAAACTATTGCACTGATTGACTGCTCTATTTCTTGGCCACTACCAAATGGTTTTGATGGCCACAGCTTTATAATCCAGTTTTAGGTCTGTCACAACTAGTCCATCTTCATTGGCATTAAAAAAAAATAAATAATTCCCTTGAAATTCTTGATTTTTTTTTGTTCTTCTAGATGAATTTTGTTATTTTTTTTAGACTTTTAAAATAATTTCTTTGGAGTTTGATCGGTATGGTATCAAATGAGTAGATTAATTTAGATAATATTGTCATTTTTATATCATTTTCTCAGCCTACTCATGAGCACTTGATATTTTCTCAACTTATTAAATCTGACTTTGTTTAGAAAGTGTTTTGTAGTTGTTTTTATATTTCCTGACTTTCCCTTTGCATATAGATTCCCAAATATTTTATACTATTGACAGTTATTTTGAATGGGATTTCTCTTTTATTATTAAAGCTTTTTATTTACAAAACATATGAATGGGTAATTTTTTCAACATTTGTTAGGATTACTAGGTGAGAACTCAGGTTGTCTGGACAGTGACAAGGTGAGAATTCAGGTTGTCTGGACAATTACAAGGTGAGAACTCAGGTTGACTTGACAGTTCTCTGGCTCAGACCTGTAAAGGGAGTTTCCACCTTAGGAATCCTAGAAGGAGCAAGCTCATCGGTTGAAGTGGTTCTTCTCAGAAGCCCTTGCATTATCCCATGCCCATTCTCTGGGAGGATAAAAAGAGGCAACATTGAGCTTGGAAAGCAGTCTGGACTGGGGAAGGACAAGAACATTGACCCTTGCAAAACCTTTTTTCCAAATTTTCCCCTCCCTTCCCCTACTTGGCAGGTAGTGCAATACATGTTAAGTATGTTAAAGTACTTGTTAAATCCCATATATGTATACATAGTTTCACTTGCTGCACAAATTATCTTGCTGCACATGAAAAATCGGATTAATAAGGAAGAAAAAGAAAAACTGAGAAAGAAAAACAAAATAACTACAGAGAGAGGGAGAATGCTATGTTGTGGTCCCACACTCTGTTCTCATGGTTCTCTCTCTGGATATAGATGACTCTCTTTATCACTGAACATGTGGAATTGGTTTGAATTATCTCATTGTTGAAGAGAGCCATTGTGGTATAGTCTTGTTGTTGCCTTTATATATGATAATCTCTTGATTCTGCTCTTTTCACTTAGCATCATTTTATGTAGGTGTCTTCCAGCTTCTCCAAACCTCTCGGAAATCATCCTGCTGGTTGTTTCTTAAAGAACAATAATATGAATTTTCTCTTTGTATCTCTTGCTGACTTTGTTGGTAATGTAGAAAAATATATAATATCTAAAAATGCTGAAGATTTATGTGGATTTATTTTGTATCCTGCAGCTTTGCTAAAATTGTGGATTATTTCTGTAGTTTTTTTTAGTTGATTCTCTAGTGTTCTTTAAGAATACAGGCAGATCATCTGTAAAGAGTGATAATTTGGTTTCCTCATTACATACTCAAATTCCATTAATCTCTTCTACTTCTCTTGTAGTCCTCTAATACATATTGAATAGTAATGGTAATAGTGAGAAACCTTATTTGATTCCGGATTTTATTGGGAATGGTTCTCGTTTGTCACCATTACCTATGATGCTCCTTCCAGTTGTTCTTTCCTTCCTTCCTCTCTTATTTATTCTTCCCTGCCTCCCTTCCTCCATGCTCCTTTTCTTCTTTTTTTCCTTCTTCCTCCCTTTCTTTTTTTCTTTCTTCCTTATGTTGTGATATTCCTTGGAGTTTTCATTTTGGGGTCTCTTTCAGGAGGTGATCGGTGAATTCTTTCAATGGCTGTTTTAACTTGTGGTTCTAAGGCATTAGGAGAGTTTTCCTTGGTGATTTCCTGAAAGATAATGCCTAGCCTCTTTTTTTCATGATGGCTTTCAGGAAGTCCAGTAATTCTTAAATTGCCTCTTCTCTGCCTATTTTCCAGGTCAGTTTTTCCAGTGAAGTGTTTTACATTTTCGTCTATTTTTTTCATTTTTGGGGGGTTTTGTTTGATTGATTATTGATGTCTCATTGATTATAATCTTGTCATCTCTGAGACTCTTTTTTTTTTTCTCCACTAAGTGGGGCCAAGGATATGTGCAGTACTTCACAGGATTGCCAAATTATATTAAACAGACTTTAAATGCTCTTATACTTATGGCATATTGCCTGGCACCTTATTTAGATCAAATAGGAGAATGTAGACCTCAAAAGCTCCCTAAACATGAGCTTTATTAGGCTCATGGAAGGGCAGTCCATCTTAGGAAGTGCCCCATTTGGGTCCATTGATAGGCTTGAATTATAAGGCTCGTCCAAGAATTTAGCCCTAGTTCTAAGTGACAATTTCTCCTCTATGGTGTTGACAGTTTAGGTCAGTGACCAGAAATTAACTGTGCTTCTGGGTAATTAGTCAATTTCCTAAGCACTAGTTGGTTACATGTCAGATACTATGTGAGGTGCTGATGAAACAAAGTTACAAATGACTCTGGGCTATTCAATGGAAACAAAATGAAACAAAATGGAAACAAAGTGAACCAGTCACTCCTCTCCTTCCTGCCACGCCTTCTGAACCTCTTCCTCTCTTAATAATGTCAAGGAGAAAACACAGCAAAAGAAGTAACCTTTTTGTTTGCTGTTGGCAACATTGGCAACATTTGGCAACAGAGTCCCTGTGGGGATTAGACTCCCCTTGTAACCCAGCTGTGAATTGGCAGTCATCTTTTGTGTGAGTGGATGGGGTGTGTGGGGAGCACTGGCACTTCTGGGGGGAGGCCTGCTCCTCTGCCTTTGGTGTGTACCTGTTCTCCTGCTCTCACCTGTGGCTCCAAGAAGCTGTAGCATGCCCGGCGGGTCATACCTCCTAAAACTGTATCTGCCATCCACCTAAACCAGGATGAGGGTAGCCAAGGGTCCTCCAACCATCTGGTGAGCTGGAGGGAGAGTATCCATCCCAAGTCCATGAAAGCTTCCCCAGACAGAATGGGAAGATGAGAATGGCTAGGAAGGCAAAAGAAGCAGGGGCTGTGGAGCACTGACAGTTTGGTCAGTCACTAAACATGCCCAGGTCATTCACTGCCTCCTGAATCTTCTCAGGAGTCCCTGTATCATGAATGATTCAGGAGGAGAGAGTAAGGCTGTTGATTTTATGCAAATTCAAATAATGTTTGAGTCAAGACCAACCATGTTATTTGGTTCTTTTTGAAAATAAAGGACAAACAATAACAGATCAGAATTTTTAAGTCTTTCAGATTTGATAATCTTTACAATGTTGATGATATAAATTATTCTATTTTTGCCCATTTCCTTCTTCCTTCATATATGTCTTTGAAGGTCTCTTTCAAACCATCTCTTCATTTATTATATCACAATATTCCATTAAATTCCTATACCTTCATTTATTCAGCTATTTCTCAAATGAGGGGTTAATCCATTAGTTTCCAATATTCTGCATTACAAAAGGAATTGTATATGATCTTGTATATGTAGGATTTTTCCCTCTTTGATCATCTTGGGGTATGAGTCAAAGGTTATGTACAGTTTAGTAACTTTGGGGGGAATAATTCCAAAATATTTACAAAAATT
This sequence comes from Sminthopsis crassicaudata, assembly GCF_048593235.1. Classification (NCBI taxonomy): domain Eukaryota; kingdom Metazoa; phylum Chordata; class Mammalia; order Dasyuromorphia; family Dasyuridae; genus Sminthopsis; species Sminthopsis crassicaudata. The sequence continues at coordinate 313,472,229 of NC_133621.1, read as the reverse complement.
CATGGACCATTTCATAACGACACCAACAGTGGATGAATATGCTTATTTTTGACAGTCCTTCCAGCATTTGTTATTTTCTTTTGTTATTGACTTAACCAATTTAATAGATATGTTGTAGAATCACAGAGTTACTTAAATGGTCTGTCTTCATCAGGATTTGAGGGGATATGGTGATCAAAATGAGGGTAGTGGTTTTACTTGCTTAGCACATGTTCTCTCTTGTCTTTCTCTTGGGCCTTATAGCTTCAGATTGGCTGGCTCACCTGCCCTATAAAACACCTTTGCTTCTCATTTGGTTGAGATGGCTGGCTTCTCTAGAGAAACTGTCCTGTTTCTTCATTAGTTTATGAGTTGTCCCATTGTTTCTCTACATTTATTATATTTATTTTTTCTATTAACACAGTAATCTTACACAAACATTCATAACTTTGAGAACTTTAATAGCTTTTACATCATGCCATAGCAGCAACAAGATTTTGTTCATTACAATTGCTTTTGTTATTTCAAGACAGTAATTTGTGTCCTCTCTTCTGGCTTTGCTTTATTTCCATTTTGTATTATGCCATAATATTCTATCCAGATTTCTTTACATTCTTCATACTTCTCTAAAATTATTTTATAAATAAATCCCTTAAGTGCAGATCCAACCCTGTGAGCCTCCCTCTCTCCCCTCAATCAGTAAACTCCAGTGGGTCCTTATTACTTCCATTATCAAATATAGAGTCTTCTATTTGGCATCCTAAGCCTTTTATAACCCAGGCCCCTCACACCTTTCCAGTGCTTTTAAACTTTCTCCTGACTATAACTTTTCTCCCTTTCATTGGCCCTGACCTCTTACTGTACCTGTTCCACCAACAAGATCCTCCACCTCCCAGCTCTGGACATTCTCTTTAACTGTCCTCCATGTTTCTCCTTTCTTCTCTGTGCCCTCTGGCTCTTCCAGATTTCTTTAAAACACAACTAATATCCTATTTTCTACAGAAAGCTTTTCTTAATCCCTCTTAATTCTACCATATATCTGGTGATTAGTTCTTATTTATTTTATCTGGTTTGTATATATTTTTTTTGTCCACTTCCCAAGTAGCCTTTAAGCTTCTTGAGGACAGGGACTGTCTTTTGCCTCTTTTTGTCTCTTTAGAGTACTTAGTGCAGTGCATGGTACATGGTTGGTTGGATGGTTGTAGTCCTTTGCTCTCAAATGGTATCACTGTTAAGAGTTGAGTTACAGTGTGTCTGATTGTGCTTAATCAGACCAACATGAGTTCAGAATGCTCTGTCACAGGTCACAAATAGTCCCTATGAACATTTGGGATGGCTTTTCTAAGTCTGTGCAATTTGCATTTCTTCTGGGCTAATTCAATTCTGCTCTGTTCATATGGCTCATAGAGCACAGCATCTTCTCTGATGAGGGCACACCATGCTGGGTGTCTTGTGCCAGTGTCTCCCATGTCGTATAATCTAATTTCAAATTCTTAAGAGAACCTTTGAAAGTATCCTTGTATCATTTTTTTCTAACTACCTTGTGAGCCCTTGCCCTGTGTGACTTCTCCATAAAATCATCTTTTTGGCAAATATACATTTGGTATTCAAACAGTGTGGCCAGCCCAACGGAGTTGTGCTCACTGCAGTAGAGTTGGAATTCTTGGTAACTGAGTTTGAGAAAGGACCTCAATGTCTCACTTTTTTATCCTGCCAGCTGATCTTTAGAATGCTCCTAAAACAATTCAAATGGAAGTAATTCAATTTCCTGGCATGTGTTGGTATACTGTCCAGGTTTTATAAGCATATGACAGTGAAGTCAGTACAAAAGCTCTGTAGACCTTCAGTTTGGGTAATCGGTCATCTTTCCTCTCCCACACTTTTCTTCAGAACTCCCAAATGCTGAGCTAGCTTTGGCAATGGTTATGTCAATCTCATTATCAATGTGGACATTCCTGGATGGTACAGTGCCAAGGTAAAAGAATTTATAGCATTCAAAGCTTCATTTGCTGTAATTGATAGTTTCACATAAAGATAGTGTGGCGCTGTTTAAGAGAGGACCTGTGTTTTCTTAGAGTTAATTGTTAGGCCTAAATGAGCATAAGTAGCAGAGAATTATTCATATTTTGTTGCATCTCAGCTTCAGAAGCTGCATTGAGCACACAATCGTCTGCAAATATATATATATATGTATGTATATATATATGTATGTATATATATATATATATATATATATATATATATATATATGTATGTATGTATATCATGCATCAACTCTTCCGCCACTTCAGTTTTGGCTTGCAGCCTTTTCAAGTTGAAGAATTTACCATCAGTGCAATAGCTGACTACGATACCTTGTTTATCTTCATTGAAAACATTTGACAACATGGCTGAAAATCTCATGTTGAAAAGCATGGGAGTGAGCACACAGCCTTGTTTCACTCCATCGGTAACCGGAAAAGCTCGAGAGTATTGCCCATAGCCCCGAACCCGGGCAAGCTTGCCAGCATGGAATTAACCTTCTGTACTGATGAACTTCTCTGGACAACCAAATTTTGACATAATTTTCCCTGATCTCTCACAACTGATAGTATCAAAGGGCTTGATCACATCTACAAATGTTGTATATAGACCTCTGTTCTGCTCTTGGAATTTTTCCTGGAGTTGTTGGGCAGTTTACTTGGCCCTATCTGAAGCTAGAGTTATTAGGAAGAAGGTATATGAGTTACAAGGCATGGACAGAAATTATATGGAAGTAATCAGCAGCCCTCACAGCAGAGGTACTAGTCTTCCCTGAACACACCCTACACCCTCAGTATATATAGGTCCTTAATAAATGTTTGTGGATTGATTTTGATCGAGTTATGATATTCAGTGAATGTCTTACATATAATTTATCTGTGTTAATATTGCTACAAATTTAGGTTATCCAAATTCCAATTTTTAATTATAAATTTCGTAAATATCAACAAACATAGACATCTAAGTTTCTGATAAATAGGAATATAAATGAAATTGTAGATTTGTTATTTATGCTTTTCTTCTTTTCAGCTTTGGCTTATTTTTGGGGGGATTATGTAATTATAATTTTACATGATCATCCCTAAACTGCCCTGCTTGACATTTTTCCTTCAGAACTTCAGCTCCCTCTTGTTTGGTGTTTCTCTTAATAATATTTGTCATTCTGTCTGCTACATTTCACTTAGCCATATTTTCAACTTTAGTTCTTGTTATGTTATGTTCTGGTCAGTCCAATCTTCACTGGAACTTTTGGCTACTTTCCCTATGAGATCTGAATTCCACTGTTGCTGCCAATTTTGATGGAGTAGTTGACATTAAATTGTGGCTTTGTATATCATGGGTCTTCTTTGCACAGTCAGCAGTTGGTTTCTTCTGTCTGGGCTCTAAGAGGTTGTAGCAGAATGTTGGAGAACACATTTGTTTCAGGCATCTTCCTGCTGCTTCTCAGGTGCTGAGTTGATGGTGTTTTCTGCTGTGGCTCCTAGTGTTCCAAGGCAATAACTCCACAGTAACTCGTTGACTCCACTCTAAATGATGGCCTGAAGTGCTGGTTCTGTTTTTGACTTCTTTTCTTACAGAGCAGAGCTAGCCTCTGGTTTCAGGGCTGAATATGGGGCAGGCACCACTTTGTAATGGCTTGCTCAATAAATTGGCTTCAGATTTATTCATGCTCATTTCACACTGTCTTTCTTCTAGCTAGTTGGTACAAGGGATAGAGCCTTAGATTCAAGAAAACCTGGGCTAGATTCTGTGTAATCTTGGGCAAACCATCTGCCTTGTTTTCCTAAAATGGGGGTAATAATATCACTTAGTGCTATCTCACATAAGGATAAAACGAAAAGAGAAATTTCTATAGCAGGTAGCACAGTGGCTAGTACACAGTTGATGTGTAACAAATATTTGTTTTCTTTCTCTCTCCACATCCGTTGGCCTCCTATATTCATCTATTCTTTCGTAGACATCCTTTTACACAATTCTGGACTGGAAAGAGGAATTTCTTTCTGCTTTATTTTGGATTTCATTGTTATTTCTGTGACATTTCATAGTTTTGGTCGTTTCTGTCAGAAAGTTGGGTTTGCCTGTAACTTTTCTCATCTTTATCTTTACTGAAAATATACTCTGGATATTTCTTGTTACAATATTGTTACCTTAAGTGTAAGGGCCCTTTAAATGGGAGGACACAGTGCATCGGGAGATTGAGGCCCAGAAGTAATTTCTGTGGATAATAGGACTGCCTTGTAGGTGGGATCTTGGCTGAGATGAGATAACTTCGTAATGGATGACTCTCTTGTTGATTGGCTGTGTGTGTGACCTCCTAGGCCCTTTATAAGCCCACTGCAGGCAGCAGTCACTCTTTTTAACCTGGCGCTCTTCACCCTGGCTCCCTAGCCTGGGTGGCCAAGCCAAGATGGATAGCCAAAAGAGGTAAGGATTTTGGTAGTGAACACATGGGTCTTCTGACCAGGTGTTCACTCGGGAACCAACAAGTCAGGGCATCAAGTCAGGGCATTATGTGAGTAGGTACAATAAAGGCTTTTAAGATTAAACGTGGCTGTTCTTGAGTGCGCTACTGGTTATTAAGCTATAGATTCAAGAGATTGTGGCCAGAGACCTTTGAAGGCCTCAGAGGAGGCGAGCCGGGTAGAGTTGCAAAGGACAGTGGTCAAAGGTACTCTGTTGGGTCTAGGGCAGACTAGTAATTGTAACTGCCAGGAGAGCATGTTACACTTAAGTATACTTTAATATAATTTCTTGAGCTATCCCCTAATTGATGGGCACTCACTTTGCTTACAGATCTTTGTTGCAAGAAAAGGTGCTATTGCTATTTTTGCATATATGGGATCTTTAATTCTCTTTTTGAGGTACTGATATTTCTGGGTCAAAGGTATGATTTTTTGTTTATAGTACCCGATTGACCTTCAGAACTAGTAATGAAAACATTCACAACACTGCAAACTGTATATTAGTATACAAGATCAACACAAGGAATGCTTACACAGGTACTCAATACCTCTACAATATCGTACAGGTATTGTTACATTTGTTTTATATTCTTGGCACATAGTACAAGTGTTGGCACATAGCATTAATATAATCAATGCTTATTGGTCAAACTTTGTCAATCTGATGGGTGTCATGGCACAATCTCAGAGTAATATAAATGTGCATTTCTCTTACTATTATCTATTTAGAGAAGTTTCTGGATGGTTAAGTTTGCCATCTTTTTGGAAACCTAACAATTTGTACTACTTTATTTATTAAGAAATTGTCATTGTGTTAGCATATTTGTATTAATTTACTGATCTGGTATCTTGCCTATTAGACTTTTATCAGAGAAACTCACTGCAAATGTACAAATGCATTTTCCAACTTACTGTTTCCCTTTTAATTCTATGTGGTTTGATTTTATTTCTGGTTTGGAAAAGAGTAATTTAAATTGGGCATACATTTCTTGTAAGCCTCCCTAGCTCTTTCTTCAAAAATACTGCTGACAATCTTTGATTAGAAAGCTCTATTTGGGAGGGCTGTTGTTTGCATAATAACACCTCTTTGTCATCAAGTGCCACCTCTTTTGTCACCTAATACCACCTGTCACCAAGTGCCACATATTTATCACAAGTGCCACCTCTTTTGTCATCAAGTGATAACTTTTTGTCACTGTCACCTCTTTTGTCACCAAGTACAATCTCTTGTCACCTAGTGCCATCTCTTTTGTTACTTGTCACCTCTTTTGTCACCTAGTGCCACCTCTTGTCACCTAGTGCCACCTGTCACTGTTTCACCCTTTTGTCACCAAGTGCCACCTCTTTATCACCGAGTGACACCTTTTTTCACCGAGTGCCACTTCTTTGTCACTTAGTGACACCTTTTTGTCACCAAGTGTCACTTTTTTTGCTAATTCCAAGAGTACCTCAATGACATTTTTGTTACTCTTTGATTACTATAGGAACTAAATGTTTTTAAATGTGATTTTCAATTTTTCACTTGAAAATAATTTTCATATCCATGACTATTACTGTAATGTAGATTGGGAATTGCCTTTGTAGGTTTTAACTAATTTATTTTATAAGTTATATGTTGTTTCATTATGTCTTCGTAGTTTTGTTAACCTGTTTTTTCTTTTGTCATAAACATATAAATACACACACACACAGATATTTCTGTTCCTTATTTCTAATAAGTCCAGCTTTTATAATGGAATATCTAACTTCAAAAACTGAGATAATTAAAAATTCCATTTCCTTTCATATTTTATAGTTCATACCACACAAATTTTTAAGGTGAGAATCTAGGAAAAACTGAGAGTACAGTGTGAGTAATGATTCTAAATCTATCTTCTGTAAAACTTTAATTTTCTGAAAGACATTTGTTAAATGATGAATCTTTTCACTAGGTTATTTTCTATAGGCTTAATGATGTTAAACTTTCATTTATATTTTAAAGTTGAGTGATAAATTTTGTTTCTTTCTTTCTATTCTCTCTCCTTCTCCATCTTCCAACCCCTGTCTGCATCCTATCTATGTAACTGTCATTTTAATGGGAAAAAAATTAACATGCTTTAATGTGAGTAAGTGCAAGTCTATCTGCAAATTTCAGCATTTTTTTTGGTTTTAATTTCCTGATGTGAATAAGAATTGTACACAGGATATACATTGGGTAAAGTCTTTATCTTGCCACATATCGTGGCAATAATCACATGAAATAATTAGCAGAAACTATAATGCAAAACTTAAGGCATTATAAAAATTTTAATTATTTCAGGAATCATTGCAAGACTTCTCCCCACTATGAAGTCTCTGATGTTGAGTAAGATATAATCTCCGGCTGAAAGCTTTTCCACATTCACATTTATGGGGTTTCTCTCCAGTATGACTTTTCTCATGTCGAGAAAGGTCTCCCTTCTGAGTAAAGGCTTTTTCACATACATTACATTTATAAGGTTTTTCTCCAGTATGAATTTTTAGATGTTCAGTAAGATATCCCCTCTTGGTAAAAGCTTTTTCACATTCCCTACATTTATAAGGTTTCTCTCCAGAATGAATTCTTTGATGTTCAATAAGACGATGTCGCTGGATGAAAGCTTTTTCACATATGGAACATTTATGGGGTTTCTCCCCAGTATGAATTTTCTGATGTTCATTAAGTTTTCCCTTTCTAGGGAAAGCTTTTCCGCATTCACTACATACATAAGGTTTCTCCCCAGAATGACTCTTTTGGTGTTCACCAAGGGATCCCTTCTGGGTAAAAGCTTTTCCACACTCACTGCATTTATAAGGTTTCTCCCCAGAATGGATTTTCAGATGTATAGTGAGGCTTCGTGGATGACTAAAGTCTTTGTTACAAATGTTGCATTTATATGGCTTTTCCCCACTATGAATTCTTTGATGTTCAATAAGGCTTCCTCGTTGTGTGAATGCTTTTCCACATTCACTACATTTATATGGTTTTTCTCCAGTATGAATTTTCTGATGTTCAGTAAGAATTCCCCTCAGAGTGAAAGCTTTTCCACATTCACTACATATATAAGGTTTTTCTCCAGAATGAATTTTCTGGTGTACAAGGAGTCCTGTGTGATTGCTGAAGAGCTTTCCACATTTGTGACATTGATAGAACTTCTGACCATTATGACTTATGTGACACAGAATAAGGGATGAACTATTGCTTAAGGAATTTCCAAAGTCAGTACAATTACAGGGTTCACTCTCACCGTGAAATTTCTGATCTGGAATCAGGTGTGTCAGCTGCCTGATAGTTCTTTTACAGTCTCTATAGGTATAAGGTTTTCCTGCAGGATCACTTCTGTGATGTTGAGTAATGTATTGTCTTTGAGGGAAAGTTCTCCCAAATTCAATATACTTATAAGGATTTCCTTTAGTTGTTATTTTGTAATCCTGAATAAGGTCTGTGCATTCAGTGATGGTTTTATTGTATTCCTTGTCCAAGATTCCATTATGATTACTCAGGTCTGAAGATGGCTTCACATTATTTTCAAGTGTATCACAATTATAAAGCATCTTTTTAGAAAAACCATTCCTGTGTAAAGCAAAGACTGACTGTGAACTGAAATTGCCCTCAAATTTGTTATCTTCATGTCTTCTTGCTTCATTAGAAATGTTTTCTTGGGTGACTGTTCCTGGCTTCCAATTGATCTCTTTATTATGCTGATGTCCATCAAACTTGGTATCACAACTATAAATTTCTCCAGGTTTAGAATCCCAGGGACCAACTTGTTTAAGTACCTCTTTGGATGATTCTTCCATAGAAATGCATTTCTTTTGAACTGTCTTCTGGGTTTTCAGCCTAGTCTCAAATTCTGAGTGAAGGGAAAAGGAAAAAAAAAGTAAAGAAAGTAAATATTTTCTATTTGATGAGTGAGAGGAAAAGAAACTGACTCTACTGAATCCTCATTATTTCTCAAGACTGTTTCCATGGATGTAAGAATAATGAAAGATACTTAACACCAGAACCGTACTTTTTCAGTTACATTTAGAAATTTGCATTAGACTGTTTCTCTCTTCTGAGAGATCAGGGAGATCAAATGAGATTGAGGGTTGAAAGAGTCAAAAATAAACTCCATGAGGGAGCTTGTTAAAGGGATGGGATGGTAGCTGGATGAAGGTATTCTTTTGTCCCTGCTTTGAAAACAAATGCTAGAAGATAATTGTATAAATATGTATACAATATGTATTGGATTTAACATATTTAATGTGTATGGGACTACCTGCCATCTAGGGGAAGGGGTGGGGGAAAAGAGGGGAAAATTTGGAATGCAAGATTTTACAGGGTCAATGCCGAAAAATTACTCATGCATATGTTTTGTTGAAAAACAAAACAAAACAAAAAGCTTTAATTAAAAACAAAACAAAGCCCAAATGCTAGGGAGAACTTCCCCTGGCTAGACTCCTGCTCTGCGCATCTACACTCTTCAAGTGCTTAGGCAACTCTCCAATTTTGGAACCATTCATTCTCCTGCCTTTTGGACAGTAGCAAGGTTGTTGGTCTGTCATGTTTTCCAGCGTTCAGGACACAGAAGCAGTGATCGAAAACAAATTCCTTCAAATGGTTGTAAAGTAAAAACCAATTTCTTTCCACCAAAATAATAAAGTAATAAAAGTACTCAGACTTAGAGCTGAATGACTAAAGTAAGGACATAAGAGGAATAAAAAAAGTGGAGGGTTGTACACAACTAGAAATATAAGATGAACAACAGGTACTGCTAGAAAGTTTGAGATCAGAAAACTGGCCCTAATCACTGGACACCTGTTTTAGAATGCCTAATTAATTTCCTGGCCTCCAGTTGGTTATTTTTTTTTCTTTCAGATCCATAGAGAACATAACTAAATTTAGCTCCAACACTAGCTCCCATTTGCTATTCTGGCTGCCCCGTCCCCCTGCTGATTCCTTGCTCCTGGAGCCCACTTACACCCAGATCCATTCTGGCAGTAGCTGCTCCCACCTCAGTTTGTTCCTTGAGTCCAAGCATAGGAGTTTATGCCAATTTTGGACCCAGCAACATAGAGGAAGCAAGGGAGGCTTGGCGCTGGAGGAGAAACTGAGAACAAAGTAGAGTTTTCAAAGGAAGGAAGCCAAGATTTCCCCAGTGATAGAACAAACCGCTCTATAGCTCTAAAAATTAGAGAAGTGCTCATTGGAGGCAGAACAAGGAGAGTGGGGAAAGGCTACAAGTTGGGTACCAGGCACATGCGGTTCACCCAACACTTCCTGATCACCTGCCACATGCAAGACCCAGTGACAGGTGCAGGAACCACAAAAGCCAAAGAAACCTGCCTTGGGCATTTCCCTGCCTTGTGCCCATGCCTGCATGTTCTCTCCTCCCACTGCCCAGCTTCCTTGAGGCCCCAGATGAAATTCTGCCTCCTACAAAAGTCCTGCAAGGCGCCTCCCTCTGACGATCATTCCCCAGCTGCCCTGGGAGGCACTCATCCTACAGCTCTCTGCCTGTTGCCTCCCCCCTGGACTGGAAGCTCCAGGAAAGCAGGATTCCTTGCATCCTGACTCCCCAAAGCCTGGCACACAGTGGTGCTGAAGAAGCATTCACTGACTGACTGACTAACTGAAAGCCAGTCTGTGGCCCAAAGCCCCTTGTGCTCTCTTGGGGTGGGGAGTAATGGGGGCAGAGCCCTGCTTATGTCCAGTGCCAGGGCAGTGCCCACCTGGTACCTGTGTCCTCAAGGACATGAGGCTGTGAGAGGCAGGGCCGGCACTTGGGCCCTCAGAACAGTTCAGAGGGCAGGGCAAGGCCTTGGAGGGAGGAGGGTCACTTAGCTCTTGGTGAGTGGTCTCCTCCAGGGGCCTTCTTCATCTTTAAAATCGGGATGAAACCTCTGTGGGGCAGGGCACATGTGAGGATTTTCTAAGAGGAGGCAGGCAGAGGCCTCTTAGGCACAAATAGACTGGGAGCAGGGACCAGGCTGAGGAGGCCCCTCATGCCAGCTTGTGTAGGGATATCTCTCACCTGGATGGGGGCTTCTGGGTTCTCCCTGCAACAGTGTCCATGGGCCTCCCCCACCTTCCAGCTGTGAGATCAGCTCTGGCTTGGAGACAGGAAGCCCTGTTTGAGGGGAGAGAAATGGGAGCCACCTCCATGCCAGCTCCCCCCCTCAGGGAGAGACTGGCACTGTGCCAAAGGCCACAGCTGGGCATCCTGAGGGAGCCAGGCTGGGGCCACACATGCTGTGGGAGTTCACTGATCATGAGGACTTGGGGGCTGCCCATGGAAGGCACCCATTTCTGGGGACAGAGCCCACCTGGCTACAGGGGCCAGTGTCATGGATGGCAAGGTCAGGCCCAGGGCCAGGCTGTCATATGGATGGGCCACAGCTTGTGCTGAGCCAGGCCACCGGCATGCAGGGAGCTGGGCCCCTTACCCACACAGACCAGGTGCTCATAGTTCTCCAGCATCACCTCCCGGTACAAGATCTTCTGAGCTGGGTTCAAGTGTCTCCACTCCTCAGGGCTGAAGAGCACTGCCACGTCCCTGAAGGTCAGTGACACCTGGAACACCAAACACACCTGCTCATCCACAGGCCTGCCCCTCCCATGTACTCAAAAGCCTCCAGGAACCAGGACAGAGAGGTGGGGCCTGGGGTTCCCCCAAACCTAACATGGATTCAATTCTACAGGTCGCCAAGTGTGATCAAAGCCACAGAATTGCTGACCTCTACAAATGTGCTGGAGTGTGCCCCCCAGGAGGCTTTCACCAGGAAACCAAACCAAAGGAGATTTCTTTAAAAAAGCACAGAAAGGCCACAGGAGAAGGAATGGCCCAGCAAAAGGTGGGGACTCCAGTGGCCTCCCCATGTCCGCCACTGCTGACCCCTCCCCAGCACCCCCTCAGGCCTCCAGGAAGCCCCTCTCTTATAGAGGAACTATGTCCAAAGTGTCACAAACTGTATACCATTTAAGCAGCAACATTACTACTGGTGGTAGATCACAAGAGATCATAAAATAGGGAAAGGATCCACATAAGCAAAAATGTATCAGCCTTTTTTTTTTTTTTTTTTGTAGTGGCAGTTTTGGAGATTGAATTCTCCATAAATTGGAGAATGACTAAATAAGTTACGGTATATGAAAGTGATGGCATATTATTTTTCTATAAGAAATGATGAGGAGGCTGATTTCAGAAAATCCTGGAGTGACTTACATGACTGAGGCTGAGTGAAGTGAGCAGAACCAGAACACTGTACATAGTAAAAGCAAGATTGTATGATAAAAATTGTAGATACACAGCTTAGCTCACTTGCTATCTTGGAGAGGGGAAAAAGATAAGGAAGGGAAGAAGGGAGGAAAAAAAATTTGGAAGTCATTTCTGTCTCAATGTTGAAGGGGGAAAAATAACACCCCCTTTCTAGGGCAGTTAGATGGTAAAGTGGATAGAGCACTGGCCCTGAGGTCAGGAGGACCTGAGTTCAAATATGGCTTCTGACAATTATTACTTAATAGTTGTGTGACCCCGATTGCTTAAAAAAAAAAAAAAATACCCCTTCCTTGAGAGGACATTTGTAAAGCTTAGAACCTTGGAGGCATTTAATAAATGCTTGTTTCCTTTCTTTGCCCTTCCCCTAGTTCCTGCCTCCCAAAGGAAAACAAAGCTTCATTTCCTGCCAGCCGGAGAGGGCAAGAATGGAGACACCTCAGGGCCAACACAGCCCATGGGTAAGTTTCGTTTGTCTGCCTGTCAGGGCTTCTATGTGGGGGAGACGGAGAGTCTGTGGGTTTTGAGATGCCAGGAGCATTGAAAACACATCGAAGTCCAGGAGAGTATTGGCTCCTAATAGCCAACTATGTCACCACTTTGTGCCTCAGTTTCCCCATCAGAGACAGGGCAAGGCTGATCCCCAAGCACCCTCCCAGCTGCAGGCATGTGTGGACTTGGGGTCAGGGGCCCCAGGATCCCAGGGGGACCCATACTCCCCCTGGGATGTCCACTTACCAGGGAGCTGGGGGCCACCAGGAGCCCAGGGGTTGTTCTCTCTTCATGTTGATCTCTGCTCATGTCTTGAGGGATGGCAGAGTCTGGGGGAGAAGAAGAGGCTGAGGAGGAAAGTCCCATCCCCTTTCCCCCCAGCCTCTGCACTACCCTAAGTCCCCCTGCCCAGACTCTTCCCTCCCTGCCCCCCACAGCAGACCTGTCATGCTCACCTCGGGCCTCTGTCCTACTCTCCACAGTCACTGGCTCGGATCCTCCTCCTAGGGGCCCTCCAAGGCCTCAGATTTTGCTCCTCTTCCTCAGCCACTGCCCAGAGCTCTAGGGAGAGGTCTCCCCGTCAGATCTGTGTCTCTCTCCCCCAGCCGGAAGAGATGGACTCTCCCAAGGGCTGCATCCATCCCACCCAAGGTCCTCAGCAGGACAAGAGACAGAATCAGAGAACCCCCCTAGGACAGAGAGACACCTCCCCTTCCCCCGCCTCCCACCAGGACACGGGCACAGTGTCTCCCACAGTCCGGACTCTGGAGATCTGAGTTCCATTTCAATCTCAGACACTGGGGCCCGGCCTGCCTCAGTTTCCCCTTCTGTAAAATGGGGTGACACCCCTCCCGGGCTGCTAGGGAGGGTCGCCCCGGTCACACAGTAGGATGTCAGACAGAGCTCTAGGGAGTCATGGACAGAATGGGGGACACACACACAGCCAGCATCAGGCTCCCAAATCAATGACGCACCGCCAAACCTGGGAGCGCGCGCCCAGACACACGGGCATGTGGGACTGCCGGGCACCCGCCTCTCAATTATCCACTCTTCCAAACTCCGGGGCCAAAGCGGAATTACGCAAGTGCGCTGAGAGTACTCAATGACCCCTCCCACAATGCTATGAGCTTTGGACCACTTGACCCCGCACAGCCTTCTGGGAAATGAAGTTCGGATGGTGGGGAAAATGGAAACCGTTTGCATAGGACCCATTCGCAGAGTTTCTTTCCTAATGCGCTGTGGGTGTCCACTTCACGGTGTTGGGGCGGAGAGGGGGAGTAGAGGCGGGGTTTTAACGGCAGTGGAGGAGGAGTGGTGAGTAGAGCGGCCTGGGGAAGGGTGGTGGAGCACGGAGCCCCGGGCTTCCCAGGGAGCACGTCAGCCTCTCCTTAACTTCTGACAGATGAGGGCCTTCCTTTTGCAGATAGCAGCTCGTTTCCTGGGGCCACGAGGCCCTTCTTCCCCTTCCCTTGAATCAAATAAGAGAATGTAGACTTCAAAAGCTCCCTAAACATGAGCTTTATTAGGCTCATGGAAGGGCAGTCCATCTTTGGAAGTGCCCCATTTGGGTCCATTGATAGGCTTGAACTACAAGGCTCGTCCAAGAACTTAGCCCTAGTTCTAAGTGACGATTTCTCCTAAGTCAGTGCCCGGAAATTAACTGTGCTTCTGGGTAATTAGTCAATTTCCTAAGGACTAGTTGGTTACATGTCAGATACTGTGTGAGGTGCTGATGAAACAAAGTTACAAACGACCCTGGGCTATTCAATGGAAACAAAATGAAACAAAATGGAAACAAGGTGAACCAGTCACTCCTCTCCTTCCTGCCACGCCTTCTGAACCTCTTCCTCTCTTAATAACTACAAGGAGAAAACAATACACACACAGCAAAAGAAGTAACCTTTTTGTTTGCTGTTGGCAACATTGGCAACATTTGGCAACAGAATCCCTGTGGGGATTAGACTCCCTTTATAATCCAGCTGTGAATTGGCAGTCATCTTTTGTGTGAGTGGATGGGGTGTGTGGGGAGCGCTGGCACTTCTGGGGGGAGGCCTGCTCCTCTGCCTTTGGTGTGTACCTGTTCCCCTGCTCTCACCTGTGGCTCCTAGAAGCTGTAGCATGCCCAGCGGGTCATACCCCCTAAAACTGTATCTGCCATCCACCTAAACCAGGGTGAAGGTAGCCAAGGGTCCTCCAACCATCTGGTGAGCTGGAGGGAGAGTATCCATCCCAAGTCCATGAAAGCTTCCCCAGACAGAATGGGAAGATGAGAACAATTTGTTCCAATGGCCAGGAAGGCGAAAGAAGCAGGGTCTGTGGAGCACTGACAGTTTGGTCAGTCACTGAACATGCCTAGGTCGTTCACTGCCTCCTCAATCTTCTCCATTATCCTGACTTTTGTCTTGTCCCTAGACTTTAATGACTCAGGAGGAGAGAGTGAGGCTGATGACTTTATGCAAATCCAATTCATGTTTGAAACGAGACCAACCATGTTGTCATTGGTCCTCTTTGAAAAAGGACAAACAATAACAGACCAGAATTCTTGTGTTTCAGATTTGATAATTTTTGTTATAAATTATTCTCCTATTTCTGCCCATTTCCCTATTTATCACTTCATACATGTCTTTGAAGGTCACTTTGAAATCATTTCTTTGTTTTTAAAAATACCATAATATTTCATTACATTGATATACCTTAATTTGTTTAGCCATTAACCAAATGATGAGCACTCCATTAGATTCTAATTAGATTCTGAAATACTATCACCACAAAATTAATTGTTGTAAATAATTTTGTATATGTAGGATCTGTTCTTTTTTGATCTTCCTTGATCACAGTAATGGCATCACAAGATCAAAGAATATGTACAGTTTAGTAACTTTGGGGGCATTATTCCAAATGAGTTTTCAAATATTCCTGAGCCAATCATTTGTTATTTTCTAAGTGCTCTAAATCACTATTGATTAGAGAAATACAAATTGAGACTACTCTGAGTTACCACTTCATTCCTCTCAGATTGGCTAAGATGAAAGGAAAAGAGAATGTGAAAATTAATGTGAAGGGGATGTGGGAAAACTGGGACACTACTGTATTGTTGATAAAGTTGTGAAATGATCCAACCACTCTGGAGAGCAATTTGGAATTATGCCCAAAGGATTATAAAACTGTTCATACCCTTTGATCCAACAGTGTTGTTACTTGGTCTGTCTCAATGAGACCATGAAAGAGGTGTTAAGGACCCACATGTACAAAAATGTTTGGAAAATGAGTGGATACCTATCAATTGGGGAATGGCTGAATAAGTTATGGTATATGAATGTAGTGGAATATTATTCTTCTATAAAGGATGGTGAGCAGGTAGATTTTGGAAAAGCCTAGAAAGATTTACATGAACTGCTGCTGAGTGAAGCAAGCAGAACCAAGAGAACATGTTACACAGTAACAAGACTGTGATGATTAACTGTGATGGACTTGACTTCTCAACCCTGCAGTGATCCATGGCAATTTCTTTTTTTTTTTTTTTTTTTTTTTTTTTTGAGGCTGGGTTTAAGCGACTTGCATGGCAATTTCAATAGACTTAGGCTGGAAAATGCCATCTGTATCCAGAGAGAGAAAGCTATGGAGAATTAATATGGATCAAAGCATACTATTTTCACCTTTTTTTCATTTCTACTGTTTCTTAGAATTTTTTCATATGGTTATTCCTTTGAAAACTTCCTTTTCATTTCCTTGAACTATTGGGAAATGTTTGTTAATCTGTTAAATTAGAATCACTTCCTTATACATTTTGTTTATAAGATTTTTATGAGAAAAAATGATGGAGATTTTTCTCATATGTTTCCCAGCTAATAATGACTATTAGATTTGTTTATGAAAATCCCTTTGAATTTTATCTATCAAAATTATTCATTTTTGTCTTCTGTAACACTCTGGATTGTTCTTCTTTCCTCTCTAATTCATTTATACTGTAACCTTATGGGACACATGTGTCCATTT
Source organism: Sminthopsis crassicaudata (assembly GCF_048593235.1). NCBI lineage: Eukaryota > Metazoa > Chordata > Mammalia > Dasyuromorphia > Dasyuridae > Sminthopsis > Sminthopsis crassicaudata. Next base: position 313,456,025 of record NC_133621.1, on the reverse strand, counting down.
GGAGTTTCTTGTGGCAGATGACAGAAGATTTACATGAGAGATCTAATTTCTGTCAAAACATTTCCCAGTTTTCCCAATATTTTTTGTCAAAGTTTACTTTTGTTGTAAAACTTTAGTTATTTTTAAAATTTCCACACCATGTAACACATATACCCTTTTATCTAATAACTCCAACTTTTAGAATGGAACATCTTCCCTCAAAAACTGAGATAAGTACAAAAATCCACTTCTTTTTATAGTTTATAGTTCATTCCACACACATTTTTAGGATGAACTGGAAGGCTTACAGTGTGAGAAATGGTTCTAAATCTACTTTCTATAAAATTGTTTTTTAATTATCTCAAAGACTTTTGTTAAGTACTGAATCTTTCACTAGGCTTTTATTTTCTATAGGTTTGTTGATGTTAAACTTTCATTTATATTTTGTTGAGTGACTGATAATTATTGTTTCTTTCCTTCTATTCTTTCCCCTTCTCACCAACCCTAGTTCCCACCCCATCCATGCATGCATCATTTTAATGGGAAAAAATGTAACATGTTTTACTATGTGAGAGTGAAAGTCTGCCTTCAGATTTTGTGATTTCTTTTTTGTATTAATTTTCTAATAGTGAAAAAGGATACATAGGATGCACATTGGGTAAAGTCTTTTCCTTACTACACACAGTATATTCATAGGCTCAAATGAGATAATTCACAGAAATCACAAAGCAAAACTTAAGGCTCTATTAAAAATATTATCTATTATAAGCATGACTGCAAGATTTCTGTCCACTATGAAGTCATTGATGTTAAGTATTAAGATACACTCTCTGTCTGAAAGCTTTTCCATATTCACATTTATGAGGTTTCTCTCCAGTATGAATTTTCTGATGTCAAAAAAGGTCTTCTCTCTAGTTAAAGCCTTTTCACATATATCACATTTATATGATTTTTTCTCCAGTATGAATTTTCAGATATACAGTAAAATTTCCTCTCTGGGTGAAAGCTTTTCCACATTCCCTCCATTTATAAGGTTTTTTCCCAGTGAATTCTTTGCTATTTAATAAGTTGATGTTGCTGGGTGAAGGTTTTTTCACATATGCTACATTTGTGGGGTTTCTCCCCAGTATGAATTTTTCGATGTTCATTAAATTTTCCTCTTCTAAAGAAAGCTTTTCCACAATCACTACACATATAGGTTTTCTTCCCAGAATGAATTTTCTGATGTTCAATATGGGATTCCCTTCTAGGGAATCTACATTCACTGCATTTATAAGGTTTCTCCCCAAAATAAATTTTCAGATGTAGAGTAAGGGCTTCATGTATAACTAAAGTCTTTGTCACAAATGCTACATGTATATGGTTTTCCTCTACTATGAATTCTTTGATGTTCAATAAGGCTTTCCTGTAGAACTGAGCAATGCACTTGGATAATGAAGCACGTGAGACTAATTGCCAATTGGATAGTTCCCTATTAACTTGTTTGAAGGTTGACCCTCCCCAGCTGTTCTGTGCTGACTTGATTGGTGGGACAAAGAGGGGGAAGTGACTTGTGTGGGAGGAGTAGGAGAAACTTGGGTGGTGGAACTCATGCTCACTCCCACTCGTGACCTGGCGTTGGAGGGGACGGTAAAGATCTAGAATAAAGACATTTAGTGATCCTGACTCCTGCTGATTTCTGGGAAGATAGAGTTCTAGCATTTTCCCATTGTGTGAAAGCGTTTTCACATTCACCAGATTTATATGATTTCTTTCCAGAATGGATTTTCTGATATTTAGTAAGTTTCCCTCTGACTGAAAGCTTTCTCACATTCAGTACATTTATATAGTTTTTCTCCAGAATGGATTCTGTGATGTTCAGTGAGATTGCATGGATGACTTAAAGGCTCTTCCACATGTTATATTTGTAAAGTTTCTCTCTAGAATGGATTTTCTGATGTTTAGTAAGGATTGCCCTCTGGGTAAAGGCATTTCCACACTCATTGCATCTGTATAGTTTTTCTTCAGAATGAAATTTCAGATGTTTTGTGAGGTTTTGTAGATGGCTGAAGGCTTTTCCACATAATTTACATTTATATGGTTTCTTCCCAGTATGTATTCTCTGATGTTCTTAATGTGTCCCTTCTGGGAGAAATCTTTTCTGCAACCATTATATTTATAAATTTTTTTTCTGATGTGAAAAAAGGTCTCCTCTCTGTATGAATGTTTTCTCACATATATTACAATTATAAGGTTTCTCTCCAGTTTGAATTATCCAATGTACAATAAGGCCTGAGTGACTAGTGAAAGATTTCACACATTGATAAAATTGATAGTTTTTCTCAACTCACATGTTTAGATATCATTTCTGGATGAAGGATTTTCCACATTCACTACATTTTTTTTTCCCATTATGGGGTTATGAAATCTCTGATGTTTGATAAGTTGTTGGTTGAAAGCTTTTTCACATACCTTACATGGTTTCTCTCCAGTGTGAATCTTCTGATGTTGAGTAAGGTTTCCTCTCGGTGTGAAAGCTTTTCCACATTCACTACATTTATAGGGTTTTCCTCCAGAATGAATTTTCTGTACACTGTTTTTCTTCTGAGGTGTCAGGGAGAGCAAATGAGTTAGATGGGTCTCATTGGATTAACATTAGTAAAAAGAAATAAACTCTGTAAGGGAGCATTAGAGGAATGGGATGGTACTCTGAGTATAGACTCTTCTGTCCTTTCTTTAGAAACAGATGCTGAGGGAGAACTCCTGTCTACACTCCTGCCCTGTGCATCCACACTCTTCAAGTGTTTAGGCCAATCTTCAATTCTGGAACCATTCATTCTCCTGCCTTTTGGAAAATGGTAAGAATGTCATGTTTTCCAGTATTCAGAATATAAAAGCACAGAGATCAAAAATAATTTTCTTCAATGGTTGTAAAGAAAAAATTAATTTCTTTCAAAATGATAAGTAATAAAAGATCTCAGACTTGGAAGAGGTGAGTGAAGAAGGGTATATAAGAAGAGTAAAATAAGTGGAGGATCATGGACAACCAGAAATATAAAAGGAGGTGTAGGCATTTCTACAGAGTTTAGAATCAGAATACTGGCCTTAATCAATGGAAATCTGTATTATTATTCCTAATCAATCCATCTATTGATAGTTTTTTTTCCTTTCAAATCCATTGAGAACATAATTAGGTTAATTTAGCTCTAATACTGATTGACTTATTTCACAAATATCTCAAAATTCTCTAATAATTATTTTTTCTTTGATTGATGGGTTGTTCTGGATAGGTGTTCCCTAGAGCATAGAGAGAGAATGCTTTATTGGGGGGCATAATTTAGGCAGGGGCAGTCCACAGAGGACAACCATTTCTGGAGGCAGAGCCCTGCCTGTTTACAGGGACACAGTCTCATGTGTGGCAAGGTCAGGCCAAGCCCTCATGTGGACGGGCCACAGCTTGTGCTGTGTGAGGCCATGGGCATGCAGGGAGCTGGGCCCCTTATCCACAAAGACTAGTTGTTCTGCAGCATAAGCACCCTGTACAAAGATCTTCTGAGCTGGGTCTAGGTGTCTCTACTCCTCAAGGCTGAAGAGCACAGCTGTCCCCAAAGGTCAGTGATACCTGGAATACCTACAGGCCTGCCCCTCCCATGCCCCAGGAAATTGGGATCTGTTCCCTGGGGTCTTCTTCCTTCCCTTGTTTGTCGAATTTCCCTTTGGCATCTGAAGAATCCTTCAGACTCTTCTCAGAATGTTAGTTTTTTTCAATTTAAACTGAAAGGAAATACTTCCTTTCAGACAAAGAGTAAGGTATGTAGAGGCGTAATGATTTGTTTCCAGCTAAAGCTCACAAACTGTTGATTAAAAACCTGGTCTGAGTTAAAGAGCCGACCTTGGAGTTAAGTGACTAAAAGAGGGCAGGTCCAGCGCCCTCAGACTTTTGGGACACTCCACACAGACCAAATGACTTCTAGAATTTGGGCATTTCCTTGACAGGGCATGGCAGAACAAGCTGTGGGGGCCTCTAAGCAATGAACAGGATGGTGTTAGAGAAAGCCCAGTGTGGATGGAAACAAATCCAAGGGAGTGGAACACAAAGAAAAGTAGTCTTAAATGAAGTCTTTCCTTTAAGTTTTGCTATGAAGAGGAATCTATTTTCTCTCTTCTCTCCCCCTCCCCTCCAGCTAGTTAAAGCCACAGAGCTCGGGCCTGCAGTCTGGGAGCAGCCTCAGACACTCTCTACTGGGCAAGTCACTTCACTTCTGTCTCAGTTTTCTCAATCCTGAAAGGGGAAAAAAAATAACACCCTCTCCCTAACAAGTTTGGTGAAGATCAACTTAGGTAATATCTGTAAAGTGCTTAGAACCTGAGAGGCATTTCATAAATGCTTGTTTCCTTCCTTTGTCCTTTAAAAAAAAAAAAAAAGTCCTTCTTCCTTGGTGCTGCCCAAAGGATCTAGATCCTGTTCTGTCCCATCCTTTACCTCTGAATCTCTGAGAGAACTACAGCCCTAGAGGAAAGGAAGCTTTAGGGCACAGAGGAAAGCTGCCAGCTGGAGAGGGTGTTAATGGAGACAACTCAGGGCCAACACAGCCCATGGGCAAGTTTCATTTGCCTGCTTGTCAGTGCTTCTATGTGGGGGAGATGGAGAATCTGTGGGTTGTGAGATGCCAGGAGCATTGAAAATAGAAGTCCAGGAGAGTATTGGCTCCTAATAATGGTCAAACACGTCACTGCTCTGTGCCCCCATTGATCCCTAAGGCTGATCTGAAAGCACTCTCCCAGATGCAGAAATGTGTGGACTTGGGGGCAGGGGCTCCAGGACGAAAGGCAGACCCACACTTCCCAGGGGATGTCCACTCACCAGGGAGCTGGGGGCCACCAGGAGCCCAGGGGTCATTCCCTCTTCATGCTGATCTCTGCTCATGTCTCAAGGGGTATTATTTGGGGGAGAAGAGACTGAGAGAGATGCCCGATTTCCCCATCGCCACTGCCCAGACCGTTCCCTCTGCCCCCACCGCAGGCCTGTCATGTTCACCTCCGGCCTCTGTCCCAGTCTTCATGGTCACCGGGCAGGGTCCTTTTTGGGGACCTTATGACTGGACACACATCCTGCCCTTCCCCAGCCCTAAATCCTGCTCCTCATCCTCAGCCAGGTCAGTTTCCCTCCTCCATTCTTAGATGAGCCCCCAGTCCCCAACAAGGACAGGGGAGGTGGGCCCTCCCCAGGGGCTGCACTCTGTACCACCCACAGCCTCCAGCGGGACTAGAGAGATGGAGAGAGTGAGAGCTGATTGTAGAACACAAACCTCCAGACCCCCCCTCTGCCCCCCTCATATGTTCCAAGGCCCTTCTCTGGGGAAAATAAGCTGACATAATACACATATGCCCCCCTCCTCTATGGGCAGTGTCTGTTCACTGTAGTAAAGGGGAGACCTTCTTGGAAGTGATGTCCAAACCCAGAGAGGGAAGGGAGGGGGCGCAGATTGCGCCTCTTGTCACCCCGGTTGCCCCCTTCCCCAGCTTCTTTATGGTGACATCTGACTTTGGCCCCCAGGTACGGTCAGGCTGCGGGTCTCTTCCATCCCTTTAAACAAGAGGCACAAATTGGAGTTTGCTTTTATGGAAAGAAATCCTGTCCAAGGAGCCAATGTAGACCCAAGGGGAGAAGGGTGCAGGAAGGGGAAGCACCGCAGCAGTGGCATCGGGACCATTCCTGCTTGGCATGGTAGTCTCCGGGAGGCTGCTCAGAGGAGGGGGCACTCAGCGAATCCCCCTCCCCAGGAGCCGGGAGAGCATCATCCGTGTGGTCCTTGCTCCCTCTCACCTGTGATCAGATAGAGAACGTGGGAAGCTGGCCTGCCACTATGCTCCATGTGCTGGAGGTGGGGGCAGGAGTCCCAGGGGGGCCCCACATTGGCAGGACCCCGATGGCTCTGTGCCGTCCCTGCCCCAGTAACAGCAAGTATCAAGGGGCCGTGCCAGACCCGCAGCCAGAATCCTCTTTGCCCTACCATCAGGAATTACCACCAAAAGGAAGGTTCTGGCACTGGCTACCCCAGCCCCACATGGCAAGTTAGTCTGTGTCTTTGTCAAGCCTAGAACCCTGGCAGGTCCTGGGAGGCTCTGTGGGCCCCTGGCAGCATCTCCTGTGGCAGTACCATCTAGAGAAACTAGCCAGCCTGGGCCCCTGCTGAGCCCATCTTCCCTGGTCAGGTAGCTGTGTACTCTAGGCAAGTTATTTTATCTCTGCCTCAGTTTCCTGATTTGTAAAAAGAAAAATAATGATACCCACCTCCCAGGGTTGTTGCTGTGGATCAAAGTGATCTAATGACTGTGAAGTGCTTAATGCAACAATTGCTGGACCTGAAATTTACTGGGGGTGGGGGGAGGGCTCTGTTTATAGGGATAGTTGTCTGAATTGTCTTGAAGCCATTAAAAGAAAATGGCATGTGCTGCAGTCTGGAAAGTGCTCGTGGGAAAAGTTCTGGTGATGATTTAGGCACTGTATTTCCTCAATGTTCTATTTCCCTTTCTGAAAAGGAATATTTGCCCTTGGTTAATCCTGAGCCTTACACTGTGACTACATGATTGCCTATCAGATATGACTCATACCTGGAATCAAACAGAGCTAAGGCAGTTTTTCCCTCTGGATATGATATATGATATTATTTTAACACTGTCCCTTCTTTTCCTTTTATACCAAACTTCTATAATAAAGAAGTTTAAATACAACACTAAATCTTAAATAATAGATTGATTCTGGAATATCTCTGAGTTGATAATAGAATTCAAGTATACCGATCTTACAATTTAACCTATTTTTGTGGTCAAAGTATAATAGAGGGGTAATATGCTCATAAAAGAGAAATGCTTATACAAGGTAATAAGATAAAGATATATATGGAAGTTTTAATAAATGGAATAATAAATTTGAGAAAGCAATATTACAGTATTTTTTTTGTAAGTACATGTGTATGTGATTGGGTTCTAAAATTCATCATAGAAATTCAAACTGTCAGTATATCTAGTAATTTATTCTCAAATTTGGATGAAGGATTTTACACATAGGTTGTGTTGATAATGGTAGAAAAAAAAGTGAAATTATTTTCCCATTTTTAAAGTATTTGCCTGATAATTTTAAAAGGCAGAACAGGCTATAAATATACTTCCTAAGAAAAAGCACTAGGACCAGAGTAAAGGCTATTAAATATTTAAAGATCAACTAATTCCAACTTTAAGTAAACTATTTGGAACAATAGGCCTACCAAACTCTTCTTATGAGACAAATATGATACTTATACCGTTACCTAAAATCAGAAGGGTAAAAACAAAAGAAAAAGCTTTTGATAAAGTACAACATTCATGTCTATTAAAGCCATTTGAAAATATAGGTACAAATGGGGTTTTCCCTTGCTTGACATAAAGCATGTCTACAAATAAAGCTTGCTGATGGTTTTAGATAATGAGTAAAGTCTCTTAAGTTGCCAACCACAAATTAGAGGCCAGTTCCTGTTCCCTATTCAGTTGACAATATACATTGATGTTATTGGTTTTGGGTTTTTTTGGGTCTACTTGCCTTACTCTGCTTCAATTCATGTCTTCCTTTGATGCTTTGAATTCTTTAGTCATTATTTTATACTATCCATTCCCCAATTGATAAAAAATGATCTTGTTTCTAGTTATTTTGTTTTAATCGTGAAGTGCTGTTGTAAGTATTTTTGTGTATATAGACCCTTTCTATCTTTGACCTCCTTAGGCTTTTAGTGATGAGAGTTCTGAGTCAAAAGATATGAACAACTGAATCACATTCTTAACATCATTCCAAATTGCTTTTCCAATTTATAGGTCCAACAATTGTATTTCTTTCTTTCTTCTTACAATTCCTCAAACAGTAATCTTCTCTACTCCACCCCCCTGAATTTCTTTGGCGGGGGTTCACCTTGGCTAATTTGCTGGGTATGAAGTGAAACCTCAGAGTGATTTTGATTAGCTTTTCTTTCATTAGTGACACAGCACAACTTTTTATAGAGAGAAGTTTTTTTTTTTTTTTTCTTCATTTTAAAGAGCTGTTTATTTCCATTCTTTGTCAGTTAGCCTATTAGGCTGCTCTTAAATTTGCTAGATGTTTGAACTTCTCCTGTTAAGTATTTTAGGAATGAGAGACAGAGGAAAATGCCTAAGAGGCCACCTGGCCTTCATTTTACAAATGAGGAATTGGCATGAAACCAGTTGTCTAGGACCATAGAAGTAGGAAGCAGAAAAGTGGAATTTTGAATCCAGTTTTTTGGGCCCTGGAACCAGTCAGCTTGCCACCTCCTCCATTTTTCTGCACACATACTATTTCTGCCAGAATATAAATCCCTTGAAATGAGACTTATGTTCATTTCCTCATTATCATTTGCTAGTAAAATGTTCCCTTCCTGAAAAATTTTTATTTTTTGTTTCATAATTTTTCAGTTGGGTCCAACCTTCTACTCCATTTGAGGTTTTCTTGACAAAGATGTTGGAGCACTCTTTACAATGGGGCTTATTTTAATGAGAAAATTGAGGCAGACAGGATGAAGTCACTTGGCCAGGGCCACATTAGTGTCTGAAATCTTCCTGACTCCTGACTAAGCACTCTATTCACTATACCATATAGCTATTCATTTTTTGAAAAATTTGCTACACTGAAATCTTTTTACATCATTCTTATTAAAAGCCTAGCCAGTTTCTAAAAGCAGAGATCTGCTCAGTTTGAAAGGACTAAATCTTCTTCAATTAGATTAGGATAATAGTCAAAGATAAAGAACACTTGACTATCTCAACAGAAATATCTCCAGTTCACATTTGATCAGGCTGTAAACTCCTTAGGGCAGGGATTCTAATTTCAAGGAATCCACAAACTTGTATGGGGAAAAACTGTATCTTCTCTTTATGAACCTTAAGCTTAGTTTGTGAATTTTGCATAAAATCATTCCCAAAAGGGGTCAATAGGTTTCAACAAACTGCCAAAGGGTTGATGACAGAAAAGGCTTTAAAAATCTTAAAGACTGTTAAAGACTAGTTGAATGTTTTTAGGAAAAATGATTCTTTCATTTTCACAATTAAATGACTAGTTCTGTTGTGGAAGGGGGTGCGAGGCTATCACAGCTAGGTCTGGAGTTCTAAATTGGAATCTAGTATCAGACACTTACTAGTTATGTGACTCTAAATCACTTAACCTTTATATTTATCAGTTTCCTCAACTTTAAAAGGGGGATCATAATTGCTTCACAGGGTTACTGTGAAAATATTTGTAAATATTTGCAAAGTGCCTGGCCCATGATAGGCATTTATTTAATAATTTTTTGCTCCCTCTCCATTCTGGACTGAGGGGAAAGGGACATTATCTGCACAGGCCCAGTGGTATCCATTCTGGAGAGATGGATTTAGCAGTAGGGCACATGCTGGCAGGTACCCTGTATCCTGTCTAGAAAGGAGCAACTGCTTATTTTTACCTGTTTCTAATCTGTAAAATGAAGGAGTTGGAATAAAGGAAGCTATAAGGTCTCTTCCAGCCCTAAATTCATACCCTGATGATTCTTACTGTGACTTCTGATGCATTTCAGGGATTGGTTAGGGATAGGCTTTCCCATTATCTTCATTGGCTTTATCTTACTGATGTGATTTCTCACATTTCAATAAATTGCAAACTGCCAAGGGAGGTCTTTTTTCCTATCACATTAATGAGATTTGTTTACATTATAATTTTTCTGATGCAGCATAAGGAATGAGTTGTCACCTAAGGTTTTTACATGCATAATTTCGAGGGTTTTTTCCTTCAGTATACACTGTTTATGAAAAGCTTATTCATATATTTTGCAAGAATTCTTTTTAAGTGATTAAACTTAAATGGAAATATTAATACAACTAATTAACTTGACGCAGAAATGCTTTACATTTTAAAATAATTTTTATTGATAGTTTGCACTTATATCACTTACATTTTCCAATGTATCCTTCCCTGAACTGCTCCCAGAGAGCTACCCCTTATAACAGAGAAAAAAAAGAAATAATTCAGCAAAACCAACATATCAAAAAAAATTGGCAATTTTATATACTCTTCCACACCCATATTACCCCATCTCTGCAAAGTGGTAGGAATATTCTAAGAAATAATTCTTAATTAATTCAATACTGATTATCTTTATTTTAACATATAAAACTTAGGTATAGATAACTTTTAGACTAAGAGATATAGCAGAGATTAAGTTACTTTTTTTGGTAGAGCTAAGCCCCTGCAAAACTGAGTTGGAATTATTATTTCCCCATTTCAAGTTGCCTCTTATAGTCGGCTAAGTTAAAACACTCTCTGTAGTATTTACTGCAAGTAATATCACTTATCAGTTAGCATAGTAATTCCACATCAAGACTGAGGTAAAACTGTGACCAGATTGATAATTATCATTCACAAATGATAATTATCATTTATGCCAATGTGCTTACACCTCAAATATTGGCAATAGTGCCTAGCTAACCTCAGAACATTCCAGCATGTAGCCAGTTTAACCTCAAGTCAAGCATCAAACACCATCCAATCAGAATTCAAAGAAGTTGTCTAAGAATTTGCATTTTTCCCATTCCTCTTTTATGACTATAAAAATAACCTTTGTTTATTATTATTATTATTTTTTGTTTATTATTGGCTCCTCAGTTTGTCTATGACTAAGGAGCCAATGGCCTAATTTATTGGCAACTGTTACCTTTGCTAATTGACTGATTAGGCACAAAACTTTTTTGCCTTGATTTTTATTATAGATTTCCATCATGACAATGTATGAGAGTATAAGAGACTGAAATCACATCTTTGAAGCCAACCCTGGTCAGTATAATTTCATAGCACTAAAATTTTTTTCATCATCTTGTTTGTTACTTTCATTTCCACTACTGATGTCCCCGCCCCCCCCCCCCCAATTCTGCGTAGTCATCTTTGAATCAGTTCAATTGTTTTTCCATGTACTTCTGCATTCAACATATTTATCACTTCCTATAAAACAGTAATACTACACAGCCACTTACAGGCTGAACCTGAATATGCACAAGTCCCCTTCAAATTTTTGTTCTTCCATTCTAATCACCCTTACATGGTAGTACCTATTGTGACCATTGCTTGTTACTCTGTCCTTGTTATATAAAGACTTCATCAACATTCATCATATTCCTCAAAGTTTTCTGTTTTAATTTTAATTGTACAATGACTCATAATTTAACATCCTATTGATAGATAATTCGGGCTTCCTGTTCTTTTTATTACAAATGAATATGAAATGTTAAAATCTTTGACCAGATAGCTCCATTATTTTTGATAACCCTTTCAATGCAATGATCAATCAAAATGCTTTTTGGTGACATTTACCGTGTACTGAGAAAATGCATTCTAAAAAAATCTATTATTAATCTCTCTTCTTCAATTTCACAAGCACTGTTTCTAATAAATATTTTCTTTGAAAATTTGATGAGTGTCTCAAAACCTTAACATATATAATTTTCCCCCTCTGAGGCAATTGGGGTTGTGACTTGCCCAGGGTCACCCAACTAAGAAGTGTTAATTGTCTGAGTTGAGATTTGAACTTGGGTTCTCCTGACTTCAGGGCTGGTGTTCAACATATATAATCATGTTATTAGCAATTTGATAATCATCTCTTCATACCTATTGACCATTTATCCATTGTTGACCAAGACCTACCTTTGTAGATTTTGTTCTTTTCATACTTATCAATAATATTTAATATTAGCTTTTTTTTTGCAACTTTTTTTTTTTAACTTTGGCTATATTGCTTTCATATTTTTCTATTTTTTAAATCCTCAAACACATCTTAACTTGATCTTTCTAATTATTTAATAGAACATTTTCTTAATTCTACAACTGAAACAACTGCATAATTCTGTTTTATCCCTCTCCCTACTTTTAGTTCATTTTACATATATATATATATATGTGTGTGTGTATATGTATTTGAGGCAACAGATCAGGAGCCTTGATATGTAGTTCTAAGTCCATTTTCTGCTATGCTGCTAATCAATTTCCCCAAGTAAATCTAGCAAATACTTTATTTTATTTATTTATTTATTTTTGCTACTATGAGTTTACAAAACACTACTCTTTTTCACTCTTATTTTTTATTAGATAGATATCACTATCTGTCTTCTTACTCTTGGGCCAGTACCACAATAATTTGATTGAAAAAAGAAGTTTGTAATAGGTAATGTCTGGGAGTACATATCTAACTTAAATTTCTAGGGTTTATTTCTAGTATGAATTTTCTGATGCTGAATAAGTGTTGTACAACGAGTGAAGGCCTTACCACATGTAGTACATTCATAAGGTTTCTCACCACTATGTATTCTCTGATGTTGAGTTAGATATAATTTCCTGCCAAAAGCTTTCCCACATTCACTACACTGATAGGGTTTTTCTCCACTATGAATTCTCTGATGTAGAGTAAGACAGTGGCCATTTCGGAAGGCTTTACTACATTCATTGCACGGATAGCACTTTTCTCCAGTATGAACTGTTTGATGACGGCTAAGGTACAGATTGCGGCTGAAGGCTTTCCCACATTCAGTACATTTATAAGGTTTCTCCACAGAATGAATTTTCTGATGTTCACTGAGGCTCCCTGGACGACTAAAGGCTTGTCCACATTCGTTACATTTGTAAGGCTTCTCTCCTGTATGTATTCTGTAATGGAGAGTGACCTGTGAGCTGTTGCTAAAAGCTTTACCACAATCTTTACATTTATATGGTTTCTCCCCACTGTGGACTCTCTGATGTTCAGTAAGGTGTCCCCTCTGAGTGAAAGCTTTTCCACAATCACTACATTTATAGGGTTTCTCTCCATTATGGATTTTCTGATGCCGAGAAAGGTCTCCTCGCTGGCTGAAGGCTTTTTCACATATATCACATTTATATGGTTTTTCTCCAGTATGAATTCTCTGATGTAAACTGAGGCCTATACCTTGGAGGAAGGCCTTCCCGCATTCAAGACATACATGGGGCTTCACACCAGTATGAATTTTCTGATGTACATTGAGTGCTGAGCTATTGCTGAAGGCTTTCTCACATTCACTGCATTTATATGGTTTCTCTCCAGTATGAATTCTCTCATGTCGACTCAAGTATGTAATTTGGCTGAATGCCTTTCCACATTCAGTACATTTGTGAGGTTTTTCTCCATTGTGAATTCTGTAATGTTCAGTAAGACGTCCTTTTTGGATGAAGGCTTTTTCACATAGATTACATTTATAGGGCTTCTCTCCAGTATGAATTCTTTCATGCATATTGAGCTGTGAGCTGATGCTAAAGGCTTTACCACATTTGTTACATTTATAAGGTTTCTCACCACTATGAATTCTTTGATGTTTAGTAAGGTCTCCCTTCTGACTGAAAGCTTTTCCACATTCAGTACAATCATAAGGTTTCTCTCCATTATGAATTTTTTGATGTCGAAAAAGATCTCCTCTCTGGCTAAAAGCCTTCTTGCATATATTGCAACTATAGGGTTTCTCTCTAGTATGAATTCTCTGATGTTCAGAAAGATGACCTTTCTGGCTGAAGGCTTTTTCACATACATTACACTTATAGGGTTTCTCACCAGTATGAATTCTTTGATGCACAATGAGGCCTGCATGATTACTGAAAGGTTTCCCACATTCATGACATTCATAGGGTTTTTCTCCACTATGAATTCTGTGATGTAGAATAAGGGAGGAGCTATTGCTGAATGCTTTCCCACATTCATTACATTTATAGGGTTTTTCTCCATTATGGATTCGCTGATGTGCAGTAAGATGTCCTTGCTGGCTAAAAGCTTTTCCACACACATTACACTTATAAGGTTTCTCTCCCGTATGAACTTTCTGGTGTCGAGAAAGATCACCTTTCTGGCTGAAAGCTTTTTTACATATGTTACACTGAAAGGGTTTCTCTCCAGTATGAATTCTCAAATGTACAAATAGTCCTGTTCTATTGCTGAAGAGCTTCCTACATTCATGACATTCATAGGGTTTCTCTCCACTGTGAATTATATGATGTAGAATAAGTGATGAACTATTGGTGAAGGCTTTTCCACAGTCACTACATTTATAGGGCCTCTCTCCATTGTGAATTCCCTGATGCTGAATAAGATGTGTGATCTGGCTGAAGGTTTTTCCACAATCTCTACAGATATATGGTTTCTCACAAGAATGACTTCTGTGACACTGAGCAAGGTATCTCCTCTGTTGAAGAGCATTGCCAAGTTCAGTACATGTTCTTTGATCTTCATTAAGGTCCGAGGACTCACTGCAGCCTTTACTATATCCATTGTCTTTATGTCCTGAGGAGATTCCATTGTGATCACTCAAGTCTGAAGTATCAGATTTACAAAGACTCTTTTCTGAAGAAACATTGCTTTGTGTATCAAGGATTGATTTTTGATCAAAACTCTTTACAAACTGAGTACCTTTGTAGTCCTTGGTCTTATTAAAAATTTTATCCTGAGTTCCTTGTATTACAGCTCTCTCCTGGTTATTAGTTTCACGCCTGTCAGAGTTTTTACAATTTCCATCTTCACCAAATTTACAATCCCAGGGATCACCCTTTGTGAGTCTTTCCTGGGTTATGTCTTCCAGGGAAGTGCACTGTGTTGGGATTATCTTCTTCGTCCCTGATTGAATTTCCTGATCTGAAATATGAAGAGAAAGAAAAAGAAAAGAGGAAAAAAAGGAAGAAAAAGGATAGGGCAGAGAAAAGAAAATAATTTTTTCCTATTTTCTGGATATGGAGAAAAGTATCAAGTTCTCTATTGTTCAAGGATCCATTTCAGAGTGTGTAAGATTCCTGAAATATACCTAACACCAAGAATTAACTTTGTGTCTTTTTAACCAATGTAGAGGTTTCCATTACAGCATCTCTTCCCCCATTCAAGGGGAATGACTGAGGTTGGGGTTTGGGTGGTCCATTAGCATTAGGATTAGTAGATGGAAATAAGTTCCTGTTTCTACTTTGAGAGAAAATATCTTCTATTAAGATTTCTACCCTATTTCCTCTCCTAAAGGCTATTATCCCTCAAACTTAGGAATGATTTTTCTTCTTCCTTTGTGAAAGTAGCAGTATTATCTGTCTGTGTGTCATGTCTTTCAGCATAGAGAGTATAAAAAGCACAATAGAGAACTAGCACATTCAAAGGGATATCAAGACTCATTTGTTTCCAAATGACAAAATAATAAAGGGAAGAAATGATTACTGAGAAGTAGCGTAAGTAGAGGGAAGGGAAATAAGCACCAATACATGCCAAGGTCATTATTGTTAAAAATAGACTCTGAATTAGGTTCTCTCCCTAGAATTTCTCAACTCCTAATTCACTAAGAATCCAATTATTTGATTACTGTCCCCTGACAGCCCAAATGGCTGAGTAGGCTACGTAGACATAAAAACAGGAATCAAGGTAACTTAACAGGTAATATCACATGAGAAGTGGGCCATCTGAGATGTTCCAGGCAACTGTGGTCATTGAAGCATGAATGCCAAAAGGGAATGCCAAAGGGAAAATTGTTGCTGTAGATAGTATGAATTCCAGTCAAGAAGATACGAGTTCAGATCCTGCCTCAGACGTACATGTCTAGGGGCATTTTATACCTGAGCCTTGGTTTCCTCTTCTGTAATAAGATAATAGCTGTCACCAACAGAACTGAAAAGCTTGCAAAGTGCTTTACATGTTATCTCATTTGATTCTCACAATTCCTTTGAGAGAGGTGCTCACATTATTATCCTCACTTTTCAGATGAAGAAACTAAGATTCAGATCTTCCAGATTCCAAATCTTGTGCCCTATTCCCTGCACCACCCTGCTGGTTTCTCTAAAGTGAAGGGGATCCAAATCTATCATCCTATGGAGTCTTTTGTGGAACTGAACTCATGATTGCCAGAATCAGGGTTTCCTCAAGCTGGGAGGGACCACTGGCCAGTGAAGCCAACTCCTGAGTCAGAATCGTTCCTATGATGTCCCTCACCAGCACTCCAATGACAAGGAAGTATGCTAAACTTAGACCACTCTCTTCTGTAGGAAGTTCTTCACATTTCAAACCAGAATCATCTTCTTCCAACAATAGGGACTTGTTCTGTCCTGTCCCCCCCCCTGTAGCCAAACCAACTGATTCCCTTCTCTCCCAGACAGGAAGATGGCTTTCTTCCTTCTCATCTGCAAAGTCCACATCCTCAGCTCCTTGAACCAATCTGCCCAGGGGGTAGCTGCCAGTCCCCATGCCATTTCTGGGTTACCTCTGGGTTACATATTGAGGTTTTTTACCCAATGGGACATATAATTACTAAAGAGAACACAGAGAGCAAAAGTAAACACAGCAGGCTATCTTCCAACAGCTTATTTCACTACCCCATTCCTACCCACCTGCATTCAATTTGGATTGGATTGGTTTTGCTTCTTCACTTATCACTGGGAAATTTCGTCATTTTTCAAGATCCAGTCACCCTCTGTTCCTCTGAATGGAGGGGAAGCCATAAACTCTTTTATTTAAGGAGAAATTTCAGTTTTCTTTTGTATACTGTCTTCATCTCAGGGTAAGGACTTTTTTTTAAAGTTTGTATCACCAACAGTTAGCACATTGCCTGGCACTTAGGTGCTTAATAAATGTTTGTTGCTGCTTAACTATACCTCCCCCCATCCCCATTCTTGGCCTTTAAACAAGGAAGCCCCCAAGTCTAGAATTCCTTATGCCTCTCTCAGGGAATTCAAGGTTCCTTTTAAAGCTCAACCTAGCTGCCACCTTCTTCCTGAGGCCTTTCTTGATGGCCTCAGTAGACACTCCTCCTTTCCTCCCTTTCTTGCTCTCTCTCAGAACTCTTCAGGTCTGGGTCCATAAGCTACACATCAGGACCTGTTTTACTTTTGGTCTTTGGGATTCCATTGCCTAAGGCTGGGCTTGTACAGAGAAAGACTTTAACTAGATTTCTCCTTGGTTCCTGCCGAGCTTTTATTTTTGCATTCCCAGTTCCCACTTGCTGCTTTGATTGGTCCATCCCACCACTGACTCCAAGGGAGACTCCTTTATGTCTGTGACCAAGATGAAGTTGTCAAGTGAGAAAACAAAGGGACAGCAAACCTCAGAGTGTGACGGGAAGGCTAGTGACCATTCTCGTCTTCTCTGTTCTCATCATCCACAGCCTTCTCCTAGTCTTCCCAATAACTCATATCACACATCTCTAGCCTGATCATGAACCACACAGTGAGCATTTTCCTACTGTCTGAAGCTCCAAGCCAGAGCATCAGGGAGCACATGAGTGTGGGTCCTGCTAACAGCAGTCAAAGGGAGTCTAGTGTCTCTCTAGGGAGATGGGCAGAAGGTTCAGGCTGGACTTATGGCCAAGGTCAGTGGTGCCCCCAGGACTGCCGTGCATAGAGTAATGCTCAACATTGTAAGAGGAGAAAGGAGAGGCCGAGAGATGGGCACAAGTGGATCATGGTTTAGTTCATCCAACCTTTTCTAAGTTTTTGCCACATGCAGGTGTGACAGGAGCTGGGGACAATAAGACAAAGCCAGTCTGTGGTCCACAGCGCCTTGTGCTCTCCTGGGTGGGGGGAGAGACAAGGGTCCAAGAGGGTGAGGAGTGATGGGGGCAGGGAACCTAGGCCAAGGGCTTTGGGTCTGCTTATATCCAGTGCCAGGGCAGTGCTTGCCACCTATCTGGTATTTGTGTTCTCAAGTCTTTATGTTGGGTATGAGGGATATGAGAGGCAGGGCCGGCACTTGGACCCTCAGAATAGCTCAGGGGACAGGGCCAAAGGGCAAGGCCTTGGAGGGAGGAAGGTCACTTAGCTCTTGGGTAACCTAGCCAAGCCCCTTCACCTCCTCCAGGGGCCCCTACTTCTCTCACCTGGACAGTGGTTTCTGGGCTCTCCCTCCAACAGCATCCATGGGCCTCCCCCATCTTCCAGCTTCGAGATCAGCTCTGGCTTGGAGATGGGAAGTCCTGTTTGAGGGGAGAGAAATAGAAGCCCCCTTTGGAATCCATGCCAGCTCCCCCTTCTCCAGGGAGAGACTGGCATTGTGCCAGAGGCCTCTGCTGGACATTCTGTCCTGGGGGAGCCAGGCTGGGGCCACACAAACTGTGGATCAGTTTGACAGATCTCCTGAAGATCAGAAGTCTGTTCCTTGTGTACCAAGTCCAGAAGGAGGTGACTAGCCCTGAGCCAGTAAGAATGTCCCCCCACCCCCCATGGAAGCTCTGGCTTCTTACCCAGGGAAACAAAGTTCTCATAGTTTTCCAGCATCACCTCCCGGTACAGGCTCTTCTGGTCTCCCGTCAGCTGCCTCCATTCCCTCTGGGTAAAGTCTACAGTCACATCCTGGAAGGTCACGGACTCCTGAAACAGCCAGTCCATTTTTGCTCACACCCAGCTGTTCTCTCCAGAGGCCCAAGGGTATGGATAAGCTGCCCACTGTGCTCCCCCTTCTCAATCCCATCCTCCTTGCCCCCCAGCTACTCTGGGTCACCCCTCTCTCTAGTCTTTCCTGGTTTCTGTGTATCCCCAGGGCTAAGGACAGAGCCTGGTTCGTCACATGCATTTTGGTTTGACCTGAATGCTCTCCTGATATCAGCTAGAGCAGCAGGCCAGTCCTGACCCAAGGGATAACAGAGAGGAGCCAGCCTTGGTGGCAGGTCAAGGGCGCCAAGAGTAAGTGTGCAATGTGTTGGTGGGGCACGAGGCAACCACATTCCCTGATGGTGGGGGATTTACAGTCTACTAGGTACAACTGTGACAGTCTCCCCGGGAAGTGATGGTGCAAGGGGGAAATGCAGACCAAAGGCAGAGGCTCTCCCAAAAGAGGGAGCATGGCAGCCAGACCAACAGGGGCAGGAAAATGGCAAGGCAGGCAAGTTGGCCTTAAATTTGGAACATAAGACTGCAGGCAGCAGACAGTGTGAAAACTAACCTAGCCAGGCTAAGGGATCTGCAAAGGATGATCTAGGAAAGAGGAGAGTTTTTGAGGGTTTGTGAGTGGAAGAGTGAAGAGAACCTGCAGCTCTGAAAGGATGACCCAAAAGTTGGTCTTGTAAGAACATTTTTAAACTTAACTATATGGTCTTGATGAAAGCCCAGACTAGGAAAAGAGGTCATTGGAGCAAAATCGATTAGGAAGACAGAAACAATTAAACTCAACAACTAAGTGTCTGATAAACCTCAAATTATAAATTATCTCCTCAAGTGGCCCCTATTTGGAAGAATTTCTGGGAAGACTGGGAAACAGTTTGCTAGGAATTAGGATTAGATGAACATCTTAAACCATATATCAGGATAAATTCAAAATGGACATGTGACCTAAATGTTAAAAGTCACACCACTAAAAACAAGAAGAAAGCCAAGTCGGTGTCCTTTCAAAACTAAGATGAGGTGATGAGTTCTTTTTTTCTTTTTAAAGGAGATTTTTATTTGGTATTTTTGTGTTTAAAGTCACCTATATTTCCACTGTTTCCCTTTTCCCGGCTGAAGAACTTTAAAGCAACTGGAGAAGATCACAAAAAGATAGAATTGATCATTGGAATACAGGAAATCCAAAAGGTTCTGTACTTTATACTAAAATAGCATAGCAAGCACAAGGAAAGCAGAAAATGGCATGATCTATGTCTTCCTGTAGTTTTTTTAGTTAAATGTTTCCCAATTACGTTTTGATCCCAGTGCCGGTCTAATATATAACATGTTGGCAACCACATAAATATCTAACAGGAGAGTCATTCCCCAATGGAAAGGAGGCCGAGGATGTTACAGCACAGGCATAAAAAGAACTGAAAATAAGTAAGAAGTGAATCACTAACGATAAAACAAAGGGGAATTCAAACAACCTCAAGGTTCAAAAGATGACACCAAGAGTTATGTCAGAGGAGTTGGTGCAAAGCAGCCAAAGGAGCACTTTGGACCTCTGCTAAGAAAGGGACAAAAGGTCTACTTTAGCCCAAAGAGCTAAGTCCCCAACCTACGTCAGAATATTCATAATCTGGAGACAACCAGAAACAAAGTAGATGCCACTAACTGGAGTTCCACTCCATAGACCAAGGCCCCCGTCTGTAAAGAGGCGCCCAGAAGGACTCGGATGAGCAGAATGAGAGGAACAGCCAATCCTGAGTCTGCAGAAGGGCTGCTGCCCCTGCCCTCCCCCATAGCTCACCCTTTGTGACAAAGGCCAGCTCCTGCTCTGAGAGGGGGGAGGGATGTGGGGTGATGAGGACCTGTGCTCGCAGAGAAACCTCTCATCTAGAACGGTGGGGGTGCGGGTTATGTGACGGTGTGAGTGCGTGCACAGGTACAGGAGTGTATGTACATGGAACTATGGCTATGTGTGACTGTAACTGAGGGGGTATATGGCTTTGTGCATGTGAATGTCTTGTGGACGTACGCATACGACTCCACGTAACTGTGGCAGTGGAATTGTGGGCACATGTATGTAAGAAGCTACAGCTACCTGTGACTGTGTGTACGTGTGTATAAGTGTGCACGGTCTATGTGGGTGCCCGCCCTGGGTCCTACTCTTGATCCCTTGGAGCCCGGCACTCACGAGGGCACAGTGGACTCGAAGTCAGATGGAAGCAGGCAATGGATAAAGCTCTGGGTCCCCGGCCAGGAGACCCAGCCGCTGGTCCTCATCTGTCCCTGGGGGTCTCCTCCTTGGTGTCCCCTTGGGGTGGGGTAGGATTGATCCCCGAACAACCTCTCAGCTTTAGGCCGTGTGGTCTAGACCACCCCACTTTGGGGCAGGGACCCACAAGCCACCAAGGATCACCCACTCACCAGGGACCTGGTGGATTTCCGGAGCCCAGAGGTCCTTCCCTCCTTGTGCTGAGCTGGGCTTGTCCTTTGAGGGACAGCAGAATCTGTGAGAGAAGAGGAGGGTCAAGAGGGAACACTGGGCCGCAGCCCACTCCGGGTTCTTGCTGCGCCTGGAGCCCCTGCAGAAGGTGGGGCCCCGTGGGGGCGGGGGTCTGGGCACGCAGGGGTTGTCCCAGCCTGAGGCCCCTCGCCTGGCACCGGGTGCGGGGGCTGACCTGTTTCCCCGTCTGCAGAATGGGAAGGGCAGGGGTCTCACCTCGGTGCTCGCACAGCTTCCGGGGCCGGCCCCTCCCCCGGGCCTGCGGGCCCCGCTTTCTTGTCGGCCACTGCTTGGCAGCGGGGCTGAGGTCCATCTTGCCAAGTGGGGCGCGGTGGCTGCGGGCGCCGGATCCTGGGGAGAGGGCCGGAGCTGTCCGCCCCCTTCCCCCGACAGACCAGGCAACTGCGGCTTCCCCGGGCAGCCTGCGGGGGAGGCTCTGGGTCCAGATTCCGGCCTCCCGCTTTCCCCGCCAAGCGCCCACAGCCCGGCCCCCACGCGGGGCACCGTGCCTGCCAGCCCCAGCGTGCCCGGGCAGCGAGCGACAGCGGCGTGGGTGGGGGGAGAGGCCGCTGGAGACGGAGACAGACGCAGGAAGGGGGAGAGACGCGAAGGGAGGGAGACGAGAAGGGAGGGGCACGGGGCCCACTTACACACCCACGCTGGCAAGAGCAGGCAGAGATCTGGGCGCTCGCGATCACGCTTGCGCATTCCGGCTCCCGCGCACGCGCACTCCTTTCCTCCGGGAGCAGGGTTCGTTCACCCTCCCACCCGTACCTCTGCAGACTGAATTCCGGAACTACGTTTCCCATAATGCAGCGGGAGACACGGATATGTGGGAGTCACCCGGCTCGGAGAATTCTGGGAACAGAATGAGAACGTTCGGTTCTCAGAGCCCCGCCCCTTCCCCTCAGGCCCCGCCCCCTCTCTGACAGAACCTGAACCACGCCCCCACAACCCCGAGACCGCCTTCCCGACGCTTCTGAAGCCGGGAGTCTTCTGTTGGATCAGGAGCTTACTGGCTCCCCGTGCGGCTCGAGGCTCGGGGTGTTCTCCCTCCGGGAGGCCGCTGACACCCGCTGCTCAGCGTCCGAGGGCCTCGAGGAAGTGTTTCTCTAACGACCCTGTAGTTGTCTTCCCCTAACAACCCCCGGGGATGATGAGTCGGCTCCATTCGGCCCGCTGACATCCTGCAGCCTTTACACGGAGATAGCGGCGCGGATGGACGGACGGCTCCCTTCCCCGGGACCACCGAGCACGCGCCTCTGCCGCTTTGGGCCCTGGAAGGAGCGGGCTTAAACGGGGAGGAAGGGGGCCGCTCCATCTCCGGCGCTGCTGGATCGGCCCTCGGGGGCCGCCTGCTTCGGGCCGCTCCCAGTTTGACTTTCCCAAACTTAGTCCCCGGTATTGCGCAACGCACGCCCAGAAACTGAAGAGAGGTCCTCCCATTCTAAAGCCATTGGTCTTTAGGGCCAGAGGCGCTCATCATCCCGCCCGCTGGCAGCACTTACACAGGAGAGAGCAAAGACTTCACGCGGGGGGAGGGGGGACCGCTACTCACCTTACCAGCCTCAAAAAATTAGCCCCGAGAGAGCGGCTCACAGTTTTCTTACAGAGTACGACTTTTACGTTATTATTTACAAATGGGGAAACTGAGGTAGCCTAGGGCCCAGCAATTAGCCCAGGAACTCCTGAGGAGTCAGAGGAAAGGGGTCTGCTCTCAGGACGACACTGATGACACACAATTTTCCAGATCACAGGGATTAGGGGTCTCTGGGAACTCTTTGCAGTGGCTGTGCAAGAAGGAGCAGCCAAGCCTGCCCCCTCCCAATGTTGGCCCCAGGATCGTAGGACACAGAACTGCTGAGTATTTCTCCGGCATCTCCCTTTCTCCTCTCTCCTAGCTCCGTAGGGCTCAGTTCATCAGGGATTTTTCGGTCAATTACCCTGTCTCTAAGGAGAAACTAGTAACTGCCCCCCAGCGGCCTCCAGGCCGGCAGTGGCCGTGGGGTGTGTGCATCTCGGAGGCCTGCAGCCCTGCAGCCACTGCCTGAGGTGTGTGCATCTGGGAGGCCTCCAGCCCAGCAGCCACTGCCATAGGGTGTGTGCCTCTCGGAGGCCTGCAGCCTGCAGCCACTGCCGTGGGGTGTGTGCATCTGGGAGGCCTGCAGGGCTGCCGTGGGGTGTGTGCATCTGGGAGGCCTGCAGGGCTGCCGTGAGGTGTGTGCATCTGGGAGGCCTCCAGCCCAGCAGCCACTGCCATAGGGTGTGTGCATCTGGGAGGCCTGCAGCCTGCAGCCACTGAGGTGTGTGCATCTGGGAGGCCTGCAGCCCTGCAGCCACTGAGGTGTGTGCATCTGGGAGGCCTCCAGCCCAGCAGCCACTGCCATAGGGTGTGTGCCTCTCGGAGGCCTGCAGCCTGCAGCCACTGCCGTGGGGTGTGTGCATCTGGGAGGCCTCCAGCCCAGCAGCCACTGCCATAGGGTGTGTGCCTCTCGGAGGCCTGCAGCCTGCAGCCACTGCCGTGGGGTGTGTGCATCTGGGAGGCCTGCAGGGCTGCCGTGGGGTGTGTGCATCTCCGAGGCCTGCAGCCCTGCAGCCACTGCCTGAGGTGTGTGCATCTGGGAGGCCTGCAGCCTGCAGCCCTGCAGCCACTGAGGTGTGTGCCTCTCGGAGGCCTGCAGCCCTGCAGCCACTGCCGTGGGGTGTGTGCATCTCGGAGGCCTGCAGGGCTGCCGTGAGGTGTGTGCATCTCTGAGGCCTGCAGCCTGGCAGCCACTGCCGTGGGGTGTGTGCATCTCGGAGGCCTGCAGGGCTGCCGTGAGGTGTGTGCATCTCCGAGGCCTGCAGCCTGGCAGCCACTGCCGTGGGGTGTGTGCATCTGGTTTTGCTATTCCCATTTAGGGCCATCCCAGCTCCTCCCGAGAGACCCCTCTGCTTTGGGAACATACCACCCTCTGGATTGGAGGGCAGGAAATAGAGGGAGAAGCCTTGAAGATCTTTTGCAGATAAGCAAAGACCAATCAGGTAAGTGAAGGATCCTGTATAGGAGGGTCTTCTTTAGTCAAATCCACAAGCTTTTATTAAGTACTTAATAAATAGGGCCCAATACTAAGCCTTAGGGACATCGACAGGCCCCTTCCCCCAACAGGGCCTGCTCTCAGAGTTCTTCATCCAACAAGGGAGAACATGTGCGAACACTTCACAAGCTAGAGAGTGGGACGTGTTGCAAATAACCAAAAGGGGAGAACAGGCACTAATGACTTGGGGGGGATCAGAGCGAGTCTCTAGGTTAGGGCTGTGCTTGAGCTGAGCCCGAGGAGAGCTAGGAGTCCCGGGAGATTGTGTTAAGGAGGAAAGGTGTATTAATTGGCCACAGCAAAAGGGGGGTGGGGGTAGTAGGCTCGAACTCATAGAAAGGCTATAGTAAGGAGCAGTGTTTTTAGTAGGAAGGAAATGCTGTTGTTGTGGGTGAGATTAGGGGTGAGGGAGGATCCCAGGTAGGGAATAGAGCCTGCTCAAAGGCATGCGGGTGAGATGAGTGGCGAAGGGGGGTTGAGGGGGACAGAATCTGGATCCGAGGTGGGAAAATAAAATCCTGACTTGGCTACTTCCTTCTCTGGCTTGAGTCAGCGACTGTCTTGATGAGGCTCAATTTCTTCCTTTATAAAAATCAGACTGATTCTATGATTTCTGAAGGGCTTTTCAGGTTTAAATCTATAATGGGAAATTAGCCAGTATGGTCAATGGGTAAGGGAGAAAAGGCAATCTCCCTGCAGAGACTGGCTGAAGGTGGGGGATTAAGGATTGTAAATTCCCAGCAGAGAATGTATTCAAAGCAATGGGGACCTCCTGAAGACACCGGGTTTTAGGGAAATCAATTTGCTGAATAGAAGATGGATTAAAAGGGAGACAGCAGAAACAAGTGCCATAGTCCCTGTGAGTGATGACACACGTTGCCTCAGTTTCCTCAGGAGTCAGGCTGAGAAGAAGCCACCTTCTCTGCACTCAGGGGGGCTTGCTGTGGACTTCAGCAAAGACTCCTGACAAGCCGAATTCAGAAAACAGTCCTAAACCTGACTCCCTTGAAAAGAGAGGGAACACTTGGAGCAGAAGGGCCTAGAAGATTAACCTAGTGAATGGGGGTTCAAATGGTGTTGGGGAAATGAATTCTAATAAGTCAGAGGCCTTGAGTTTCAGGCCTTGTCCTGCCCAAGGGGTCAATCTGGCCAAGTCCCTCCCCTTTCCTCACTTTCTCACCTGACAAAAAATGATAATACCTACTTTTCAAGGTGATTGTGAGGGTGGAGTGAGACACATGTGTAAACCTTAAATGTTATTCTCTATAAGCATATATTGAGCTCCTACTGTGTGCCAAGCACTTGTATTAGGCACTAGAAGGACAAATTCAGATAGACCCCATCCTTGGAACTCAGCCACACCATAGGAGAGGTGGTACGAGGATTCTCTTTGTCATCTTTCAGGGGGAGGGAACTGAGGTAGAGAAAGGTCCAGAAAACTTGGCCCTAGGGCTTTCTGACTAGCCTCAGGCTAATGGAGTAGCTTACTGTGGCTACACAATTTCTGCATCCACTTGAGGTTCACTCTATTGTCAGACACTGGAAGTTTAAATGGCTCCATATAACAGATGAAGGCACCCAGCTGAAGCTTAGACGGACTTATGTGGCCTCATGTAGTGAATCAACAGCACACCTAGGACTTGAGTCCAGGCTTTCTAATGCTTCCCAAGATGTTCCACTAATTCTAACTAGATGCACCCAAGGAGAGATAGAAGGGAGCTAGAAATGAGCCATGATTCTTTGCTGCAGAAAAAGGGTCAGTGAATTTGGGATGGAGGGAAGTAAGAGTAGAAACATCAGGGAGAGCCAAGAGTGGAAGGCCTCAAAGGGCCAGCTAAAACCCTGAACTCCACCTCATGGACAATGGGGACCCACTGAATGAGTGTGAGGAGGACCCAGGCAAGTCAGGGATGCTCTTCCCAACATGAGCCAGGAGAAGCCAGGAGCAGAGGAGGAGGGAGAATCCTGGTCAGATACTTTCAGAATAGTGTAGGTCTGGGGTCATCATGGGCCTGAGATGCCATCGGGAGGAGGATGAGAGGAAGGAAGGAGATGTGTCAGGGGAGGAGAGGGAGAAGCTAGGAGGGAGGAGTGGCCACAAAGCTGGAAGCTGTGGGAGGTTCACTGGGTGCCCGGCACTGAAATGGAGCCCATCAGGTTGGTGAGCAGGCAAGAGGAGTTGGTTGCCAAAAGTAGATACAGAAATGCAACAGACGTGGCATAGACCACAAACTCCCCTTAGAAAGGGATTACTACTCAGAAGTAGTAGACCTGTGCTTAGATTACCTGCAGAAGTCAGGGTACTGTGGGGCTGATGAGCAGGCAAATTTCTTCTAATTGGACCTGCTCTTGGACTAGACATTCAGGCAATATGGCCAGCATCAATGAGAAGTGAAGTTGTAGAGGGAGATCCAGCAGATGGACCAGGGAGGGAGCTGGTGATTGGAGAGTCATTCACACAGAAGCAAAAAGTGAAGTAATTGCATTTTTGGAAGGTAGCTACCTGCTCATGGCACTGCAGCCACACTCAGTTTTGTAAAGTTAAAGCTAATTAAGATAATTTAGCATAACCTCTCAAACACACCTCAAACATCAAGATGCTCCAATTCTTCAAGCAAGGAGTGAAAGAGAAGTCAAATATGTGCTAAGTAAGGGGTGGTCAGTAAGGTCAATTATCAAAGAGAGGTCAAGGAGGAGAATGAAAATTGAGGTAAGGATACTGGTCTGTAACTCTGAGGAATATCTTCAGGAGGATGGTGGGATGAATGAAAGAAAAGAGACAGAGACAGGGACAGGAAGGAAGTTAGAAGAATTAACCTTGTACAAGTGTCATGAGAGGCTAGGACTAGAAGTAATGGATGCAGATGCTAAGGAGGTAAATTTGAAGTTGTTGTGATGAAAATCTGCTTAACCATGATGAGTGTCTCAAAGGAGTTTGGGTTCTTTTTCTACTTGTAGGTCTTTAAGCAGAGATGAAGTGACTACATGTCAAAGTCACAAAGAGGAAACTTTTACACGTATAGGATGGAGTGTATGGTTGCTAAAGCCCTTGCTCTCTCAGATGATCCAAAGCTGCTGGACCCAATTCTTATCATGCTGGGATGCTATCTGCAAAGAGCAAGTCTGATCCAGTACTGAATATAAGAGGAAGGAAGTTGTTGTAAGGATGACAGAGTGAGGTGACACCTGAAATTCAATCCTGAAACTAGATCCACCAGGGTCCCAGCCCTGCTTGGAGTCCTAGTTCCCCTTTGTCAACTAATCACAAAAGGTTTGGGGCAGTGTTTATCAGCCAGGTCCTAGTCGATTTGGGTGTTTCTGTATGGGGTCAGAGTGAAGAACTAGAGTCATTCAGATGCTGTCTTCCTTGAACATCACCAAGGAAGGGTCCTTCTTTGTGTGAGCCTAACGCGGGGGGTGGGGGAACCTTACAAGCCTCAATGTTAAGCATTGTGCTTGTCTGGGAGCATAACAGGCTCTGGCTATTTGGCTGTCCATGGAGATCAAAAGCAAGAGGATGATCATTGGGAAACATAGCATGAGAAATGCAGACACATTCACTAGCCAGCTGCTAGAAAGAACATCCCATATATATTTTAAATTCATAAGTGGCACTGGGAGTGGCAGACAAAGGGAGCTCCATAATTATAAGCTGAGAGAATTTATGTTCTTACCATGAATATTTCAGAACTGAGGAGTCTGGACTCTGAATTTCAGTGGCAAGCTACAAACATATTGTGGAACCAGCCACTTGAGGTCCTTCCCCGGCTTGGACTAACTGGAAAATCCTCCATGGCCACTGTGTATGTAGCTACAGGTTTTCATCATTATACTATATTGTTACTATCAGGATCTCGTCTCTCACCAGGGAGCTGCCCCTGAACTCATTCTGCCTCAAACCAGGAGCTTGACCTCAGGAGTAACAGAGAGTGGTGGGCCCTTATCCCAGAGCAGGGGCAATGTTCTTCCCAGTGTGTCCTCAGGTCCTGGCCTCAGGTCTGTGCCCCTTCCCCAGCTCCTTGAGTCCTTGGACCATACTGTGTCTTTCCCTTCACTGGTAATAAAGAAGAAAGGTTCCCCCTCCCCCTATTTCCTATCAGAGTTACTGAGGGAGAATGGAGGATTTACCAGGATGGCCTCTGCTTCTGAGAAGGATGATGGTCCTGAGCAGCCTCAGCAGCAGAATCTGAGTCTGGGGACTGAATAATAAGCTGCTGGAAGGCTGAGCTCCTCTCCCCTTGGAGCTGTCATCATCAATGGTCATGTCACCTAGAAATGTCTGCAGGAGGAGGCAGGGATATCTCTTCAGGAGTCCCTCCCCCCCCACCTCCTCCCAGTCAGTTACTCCCAGCAATTATCATGGGCCAAGAAAAGCATCTGGGAGCAGGTGACACAAAACTTTTGGGGGCTTCCTGGGGGGTGGAAAGTAATATGAAAATCTCACTAGGTAGAAAGTGAGGCTTGAAAACTGAAGGTCTCAGGATCTGCAGGCCTGTGGCCTGGACCAGTGTCAGGAGGTTGAACCTGGCCACTATAGGCCCACTCTGGGCAGGCTGCCAAAGGGCTGTTCCAACATCTGTATACACACACACACACAAATACACATGCAAACATACCCACACACAAAGGGGTGTACCAGCAAGGATGACAGACCTTGTGGTCAGCCTCATCTCTCCATCCTGTGCTGTCCCTTGAAGGTGTGGCAACTAAAATGGAGAAGAGATGGATGTCACCATGTTAAGTGAACTTTCCTGGAGTCCCTGAGGCTGAGGGTAGTTATGGGGCCACAGAGGAATCAGCAGCTCTGTTCCCTGAATATCAGGAAAGTGGAAAAATCATGGCTCAGCCCAGCTAAGATGGAAGAACAAAAAAAAAAAAAGAAATGAACCCCAGCAATGTAATTCTTATATCAAACATGCACACTAAGCCCATAGCAGAAGGGCCCATTACTGGTGTACCACTTCTGGCCCTCCACTTTCACATCCCACCATGCTGGTCTTCTGACCTTTCCTCTACCTGATTATAACCATTCCTGACATCAGCTCTTGATGTCTCCACTTTTCTATCTGTCCCTGTCCTGAGTGAACTCAGTTCTTTTGTTGCTTAAGGGACTGAGAAGGCAAGCAGACAGATGGATGGGCAAGCAAACAGACAGCTGGGTAGAAAAACAATTGGGCAGACTCAGAGACAGACAGACATCTGGGTGGGTAAACAATTGGACAGACAGATGTTCAGACTAGAGCCATAATAAGGGGGTGAAGATGAAAAGCATGAGACTAGAGAAAGGAATGAATCAGAAATGTGACTTTTTATATCACAAGTTGGGACTTGGCTTTGGGCAGGAGGGTTCTAGAGAGTAGGTCCTTCTTTTTGCAGTCCACAGTACCCCGTATGGGAAACAGGTCAAAAAATTCATTCATCTAGAAAGGAAGGGCATCCATGTTTGAGGGATTCACATGATGTGACAAGGCCTATTTGGATACTATTTACTGCAGAAAGGAAAAGACTTGTGCTGGAAAAGCTGACTCCGGGTGAGGAAGCAGGAAGAAAGCAAAGGAATCACTGGAATCTTACCATCTTAAATGTCACTTTGGCATTTATCCCAAAATAAATTTTGTAAAGATGATTTTAAATATCAATGAAAAAGATTGACTTTGAAGAAAAGGAAGGAATAAGAATTACTGCTAAAAAAAAAAAAAACAGGGATGGGAAGAGGACAGAAATTTATTAATTACTTACACTATGCTTGGTACTGTGCCAAGGATTTATCTCATCTGATTCAAAAAGGCAGTGGGAATTATTGGGTGGAAATGTTTCTTTTGATTAATTTGATTCCATTGACCAAATTGCTGTCTGGATCCAAATCTATCCTTGCCTAAATCTTAACATAAGGAAACACTGATCTTGTTATTTTTCCCTCCCTCCCTCCCTCCCTTCCTTCCTTCCTTCCTTCCTTCCTTCCTTCCTTCCTTCCTTCCTTCCTTCCTTCCTTCCTTCCTTCCTTCCTTCCTTCCTTCCTTCCTTCCTTCCTTCCTTCTTTCCTTCCTTCCTTCTTCCTTCCTTTTTTCCTTCCTCCCTCCCTCCTTCACTTGTCTTCTTTTTCTTTCCTTCCTTCCTTTCCATTTCTTTCTTGCTCTTCCTTCTCCTTTCTTTCTTCCCATCCTCTTAACTTGTTTCTTTTTTTCTTTTCAAGTCTTATAGTACAAAATGACTAAAAATGAAAGGTTTTATTTGATAGAACATATGTAATCCATATCTGGTTACTGTCTCAAGGAGAGAGGAAGTTAGAGAATTAGAGAGTTTAGAACTCAACATCTCTTAAAAATCAAATGTCAAAAATAATGTTCACATGTGATTGGGGAATGACATAAAATTTTATTTAACAAAGATAATTTGTAGCTATCACAATGTCTGGCAGAAAATGATGAAATCAAAAGCCACATTGCAGAAAGTTTTTGAATCAACTGAGAGGAAAAGAGGTAGAAGCACTGATTAGATGCCTTTTATAAGTTCAGCTGTGAAGAGGCAGTGAGATTTAAAACTATAACTAAGGGGGGGATCATAACATCTCATGTAGAGGATTTTTGTTTCTAGCTTGGGGAAATGAGTGTTTCTTTAGGCAGCAGGGATAGAGCCAGAAAGGGAGAGACTGAAAATCGAATGAGGATGACAGAGGAATAGTTTTCTGAATAAGGGAAGTAATGGAATTGAGAATCCACCTGCAGCTTGGCAAGGAGAGGGCAGCAACTTCCTCATGAGTGAGGTAAGACAAAAGATGGGATGGGGATGTTTGAATGATGTGAGATGAGAAGGAAAAAAGGGGGGAGTTTTCTTTGAATGACCGCATTTAAGGAAAAAGTTTGAAAAGTTTTTTCAGTTATTTAAGAGTTCACGTATATGAAAATAGAATATTTGTATGTAATGGCAAGACCCAGAGTATAATAACCATCTATTTCAATTCAGGAGGAATGGAGTAGTAGGTTACTGAAAAGTGAAGGTATTCAAGAGAGAATCAACATATTGAGAGTCTCATAACATTAACACCAGGAGAGGATTAAGGGAAGATGGCAGAAGTAAGAAAACTTTTAACCCTCCAAGTTTTCACCATAAAAAGGATAGAACATTGCCTCAGAGCAGTAGAAGTTAAACATAGAATAAATCAGTTGTCCTAAAATAATTTGAAAGACTAGGAAAGACCCAATCTCCACAGGTGAAAGTTTGTCCCTGAGTGAAGTGCAAACACCTGCAAGCAAACTGCAGAATCAACCAACACCCAATCCTGGGGGCAGTCAGGTTGAGAAGCAGCCTCAGCCTTACAACCTTTCCTTTTGCAATCAGTTTGGGGATCTGATGGTTGAATCAGAGAATATTGAAGAACCTTCCCTTTCTGAGGGATGCCAATCACAGCATGCTGAGCAGATGCATCCCAGGCTGTGGCTACAGGGAGAAGCCAGCACACACCTGGTGAGTGCAGTGGCAAAGCTCAGGGACCCTGTTGAGTAAGGGCACTTACAAGAGACTAGAGTCCCTGGTTTCATTTGTGGGGCAGAGAAAACAGATGTTTGCAAACACCAGAGGAACTGAAGGCAGCGAGATCATTTGTAGAACAATATGAATGCAGGTTCCTACCTCTGGCTTTGGAGTGAAGAGAAGAGCCTCTGGTGGGGGCCCAAACATATCTCAGAAATATAGTAGGAAGGATCTGGGGCTTAGAGAATCATTCACCTTCCCTCAAGATTACAAGGAAGAGCTGCAAAAAAGGAAACAAAAGAAACGAACAAAAAGATGGGTGATAATGTATAAGCAAAGGAGAAAGAACTCAACTATAGATAAAGATCAGTAATTATACATGGAGGAAGGTGCAATAAATGCTACTAATGGAGAAAAAACAAACTCCTTCAGAGAAACCTCAAATCACCCCAAGTACAAAGATTTATTGAAGAACTTACAAGGACTTTAAAAATCAAGTAAGAGAGAGCAAAATTCAGGGAAAAAATAAGAGCAATCCGAGAAAATCTAGAAAATTATGAAAAACCACCAATTGGAAATAGGAAAAAAACTTAAAGAAGAAAATATTTCCTTGAAAACCAGAATCGGGCAAGGAGAAGTTATAACATTTTAAGACCCCAAGAAACCATAAAACAAAATCAAAAAAAATAAAATAATGAGATTGTGAATCATCTACTCAGAAAAACAACTAATCTGGAGAACAGACTGAGGAGAAATATAAGAATAGAAAGATTATAAATTAGGTTTTAAAAAAAGTATATTGATATATTGCAAGAAGTTATCAAGAAATTTTGCCCCAAAGGTTGAGAACAAGAAGGCATGTTTCATAGCTCCCAAGGTTAAGAAGAAAATATTGGAAGCAACTATTAAGAAAAACAATTTAAATGCCATAAACCTACACTAAAGAGTACCTAAGACTTAGCAGCTACTGTGAAGATACAGTAGGCCTGGAAATACTGTTTTTCATAGAGTAAAAGAGCTGGGGTTGCAATCAAAGGTAATTTACCCAGCAAAGTTAACTATGTACTTGAGTGGGAAATAAACAAAGGACATTTAATGAATTCAAAGATTTTCAGATTTTTGTGACAAAACCCCCAGAACACAAGAGAATATCTGACATACAACATCAAAGGAAAATATAAGGTAAGCTTTAAAGACCAATAAGGTCATTTGCTAACATTGTGTGTGTGAAAACATCAGTATTCTTATGACTTATTATTTGGGTAGTTTGAAAGAAATGTGTAAGTTGAGCATCTGAGTATGATATATTGATTCTAAAAAAAAAAATAAAATTGTTAAGAGACATAAAAAGCTGATATAAATAGGGCATGTACAGGAAAATTGATACAGAAGAAACCAGTGGAGGAAGAGTGAGTAGTGCTATTTCTTTACTGTCATTGAACATGGGTTAAAAGAGGGATCAACATATTCAGAAGTTTATAAAAGTCTTCTGAATTCAGAAAGAAATAGGGCAAGAGGATATGTTGAGGGGAGAGGATAAGGAAGGAACTCTTAGAGGTTAACCTTAGAGGTTAAGAACAAGAGGCCAAAGTATCAGATAGAAGTAAAACAGAGCAGTGAAGAGGGGGAATAGGGTGAAAAGGGCAAGCAGGATAGTGAGGAAAAACTGGTAGGGAAAAATTCCAGCACCAACTCAGTAACTATTTTTTCAAGTCTACTATCTGTGTGTTCTTAGGCTAGATACAATAGGTAGACCTTACTATGAATGGATGTTATATCTAAAGATGAAGCTATCTGTTCTACTATTCTTGTGTATTTAGAAAAGACACCATTTGACAAGTCTGGGGATTCATAACACACTTAATATTGACGAGATGAATTCTCCATACACGTGCATTTAGAGTATCTCCAGTATGACTATTCTAGGCATGCATGACATATTTGAAAATCAAAAAGATGACATGACATTTCATACACTGGAATCTCAGTGGAAAGGGTTGATGGTTATCTTTCTTTCTTGAAGGACTTCATTATGTTGGAATCAAGTTAGTGTGTCTGCCTGTGGCTGATCACACCAATATGAGTTTGGGATGTTCTGCCAAAGATAGGAGACAAATAGTCCCCATTAACATTTGGGGTGGATTCTCTGATTTTGCATATCTTATGTTTCAGAAAAATGAAAATAGATCAGAATGTAATCTTTATCTAAAAATCTTTGGGAGTCAACCTTATTTATCATTGTTGTATTAGGAGTGATGGCTAGAGGAGGGTGTTTTGGCCTGGAAAGACAGAGCCACATAGCAATTGATTTAATCACTTTCCAATAAATGTGGTGTAATAATTCCCCACTGCATTCTTAAATGACTTTTCCCCAATTGATGGTCATCTCCCAAATGTTCAGCTTTTTTTCATATAACAAGAACTTCTATAAACATTTTTATCTATTAGTGACCTTTTGTTCTTTCTTCTCTCTCTCTCTCTCTCTCTCTCTCTCTCTCTCTCTCTCTCTTTTGGGTAAAAAAGAGCACTTCACTAAAATGAATAAATTTATGGAGTTTTATGTCTTATGAAGTATAAAACATTCCATACTCATAACTCTATCACTCTGCAATGAAAGTTAGGAGGTGTATTTTCTCAATTTTTCTCTAGGAAGTCTTGGTCATTTTAATTACAATGTTCAGTTTCTTTATTTTCATTCTTTTCTTTATATTGCTATTGTCATTGTACATATTGCTTCCCTGGTTCCTGACTTCACTCCACATTACTTTATAAAAATGTTCCCACATTTCTCCAAGTTCTTCATAGTTACTGTTAAATAAAATTAATTAATATTTTATTTTGACAAAATATCAGTATTTATTTATCCATTCTCCATATGAGAGGCATCTATTGTATTTCTAATTCTTTGTTTTTACTTGGATGCTATAAATACTTTGTAGCATATAAGATCTTTCTGGTTTTGGTTATCATAAATTATCTACCTAGAAGTAGGACCTCTGAGTAAGAGGTTCTAGTTATTTGAAATTGATTTCTCAAATGGTTGGACTAATTTATTGTTCCAGCAACAGTATATCAGTATACCTAACTTAGGGTTGACCTTTCAACACTAAATATTTCCATATTGTGCCTCCTCCATATTTTATGTATAGTAAGTATATGGCACAATATCAAATTCCTGATTTTTAATTCTCATATTATCCGTGATATACAGAAATCTTATATGCTCATTAATAGTCTACAATTTTTTTGTGTGTGAATTGTTTTCACCCTTTGATCATTTGGCCATTGGGAATGGAGCTTCTTCTTAAAATTCATACACATTTTCTACATATTTTAGATGTGATCCCTTAAAGAGGATACAAAGACTCTCCTCCACCCTGTCCATTTACATCTTTCCTTTTAATACAGAGGATATGATTTTGATGATGCCATGAGATCAAACTTCTCTTTTGCCTTTTGTAATAATAGCCTCATTCTTTTTTTGGTTCAGACATCTCTCCCTTGCAGTGGATGTATAAGTCATCTAGTCACACAATATGAACTTTCATTTTCTAGCTTTACATCTGTTTTGAGCCTGTTGTGTACAGCATGTGTTAAAAGCTATCAGTCTAACAATAATTCCTACCAAACTATTTTTCAGGTTTTCCAGAAATTCATATTGAAATAGGTCTCCATTTATGTTTTCACATTTTTTGAACAGAGTTATTGAGTTAAATATCTCTGATTAATCTTTAAAATCCTTTACAGACTGGTCCCAGCAATCTTTCTATTCTTATGCATTGCCTCCTTCATCTCTCTGGGGTATAGCCAAAATGGCTTGCTTGCTGTTCTTCCTTGCATCTCCAGCCTCTGAACTTCATGCCTGAAGTGCTCTCTCTCCTCACCTCTGCCCTTAGAATTACTGGCTTTCTTCAAAACTCAGTTTAAGGCTTTCACCTTGTATGTGAAGCCTTTCCTGTTCTTTCTAGAGCCTCAAGTAATCATGTATTTGTTTTGCATAGATTTTTATATGTAAATGTTTCCTTTCCTATTTAAGTGTAAGAGAACACAGGCTACTTCAAAACTCTCAGAGACTTCCTGATAGAGGGTAAATTTTGAATACTGCTGGTCAATTAAGTTTTTTTTTTTTTTTCCTGTTACTTCCTGTTCCAGGTTTAACCCAAAGATGCCCAGCAGTTTAGGATTTGGAGCACAGCACAAAGAAATACCATATAGACCATGGAATATTAAAGAAAGAGTAGTTTCTTGATCCTGAAAAGGATCAAGAAAGATAGAATTTATTTAATCAAATGGGTGTTGTCACCTGGTATGGCACTGAACAAGCAGATCAGTTTAGGCAGAATTGCTATTTTTATCATGTTAGCTTAGCATAGCTGTGGGCAACTGATATTCACTTGTGAATCCCTCTGGCCCTGGAGATTTTTTCTTAGGGAGTTCTTCAATGGCTTGTTCAATTTTTTTTTTTTTCTAAAATGGGAATATTTAAATAATTTATTTCTTCTTCTGTTAATTTAGGCAATTTTATTTTTGTTAATATTATCCAGTTCAATTAAATTGTCGGATTTGGTGCCATAGAGTTGAGTAAAATAGCTCTTAAATATTGTTTTAATTTTTTTTCCATTGGTAGTGTGTTCATCCTTTTCATTCTTGATGCTAGTGATTTGTTTTTTTGTCCTTTCCTTTTTCTAATCAAATTAATCAATGGTTTATTTTGTTGTTGCTTTTTCATAAAAACTCTTAGTTTTATTTATTAGTTCAATAGTTTTCTTAGAGTCAATTTTATTAATTTTTTTCTTTGAGTTTCAAAATTTCTAATTTGATATTTATGTGGGGGGGGGGTTAATTTGTTCTTTTTCTAGATTTTTTACTTGTGTGCCCAATTGATCTACTCTTTTTCTATTACACACACACACACACACACACACACACACACACACACACACACACACACACACACAATTAGGATCTCTTCTTACCAGGCAGTTGTCCCTGAACTCATCCTGCCTTAAACCAGAATCCCTGACCTCAAGAGGGAAAGGAGAGTGGTGGGCCCTTATCTTAGAACAGGGGTAGCATTCTTCCCATTGTGTTCATAGGTCCTGATTTCATGTCTGTGCCCCTTCCCCAGCTTGGCCAAGCTGTGTCCTCCTACTCATTGGTTATAAAGAAGAAAGGTTCCCCCTCCCCCTATTTCCTATCAGGATTACTGAGAGAGAAGGGAGGGAGGATTTGCCAGAATGGCCTCTGCTTCTGAGAAGGGAGCAGCCACTGCAGCAGGATCCAAATCTGCTGGAAGGCTGAGCTCATGTCCCCTTGGAGCTGTCATCATCAATGGTTGTGTCACCTAGAAGTAACATTGTCTGCAGGGGGAGGCAGAGACATCTCCTTAAGAGATTCCCCCATCCACACTTCCTCCCAGTCAGTTACTCCCAACAATTACCATGAGCTGGGACAAGAAAAACATCTGGGAGCAGGTGACAAAAAGAAAACTTTGTGGGGCTTCTTGGGAGTGGGAAATTAATATGAAAATCTCACCAGGTAGTAAAGTGAGGCTTGAAGATTGAAGGTCTCAGGGTCTGTAGGCCTGTGGCCTGGATCAGTGTCAGGAAGTTAAACCTGGCCACTACAGGCCCACTCTGGGCAGGCTGCCAAAGAGGTGTCGTCACAAAATAATATAAGTGCACACTCCCCTGTGGACACACACACACACACACACACACACACACACATGCACATACATACACTTGCAAGTATACCCCCACACAAAGAGGTGTACTAGCAAGGATGACAGACCTTGTGGTCAGGCTCATCTCTCCATCCTGTGCTGTCCCTTGAAGGTGTGGCAACTAAAATGGAGAAGAGATGAATGTCACCGTCTTAAATGAACTTTCCTGGAGTCCCTGAGGCTGAGAAGAGGTATGGGGTCACAGAGGAATCAGCAGAACCAGAAGATTATTGTAAACTTCAATAGCAATATTATATGATGATCGATTCTGATCAATTCTCTCTTCAACAATGTGATAAACCAAATCAGTTGTAATTGTTCAATAATGAAGAGAACCAGCTACACCCAGTGAAAGAACTCTAGGAAATGAGTGTGGACCACAACATAGCCATTTCCACTCCTATTTTTGTCCACTTGCATTTTTGTTTTCCTTCTCAGTTTATTTTTACCTTATTTCTATATCTGGTTTTTCTTGTGCAGAAAGATAACTGTATAAATATGTATACATATATTGCATTTAACATATACTTTAACATATTTAACATGTATCGGTCTACATGCTATGTAGGGGAAGGGGGGGAAAGGAGGGGAAAAGTTAGAACAGAAGATTTTGCAAGACTCAATGCTTAAAAATTACCCATGCATACGTCTTGTAAATAGCTATAATAAAAAATGCGGCAAAAAGTGATCATTATATAGTCTTGTTGTTGCAGTGTATAATGATCTCTTGGTTCTGCTCATTTCACTTAGCATAAGTTTATGTGGATCTCTCCAAGCCTCTCTGAAATCATCCTCCTGGTTGTTTCTAAAAGAACAATAATATGGATTTTCTCTTTGTATCTCTTGATACTGGACTTTGTGGGTAATATATAAAAATGCTATGATGATTTATGTGGATTTATTTTGTATCCTGCAACTTTGCTAAAATTGTGGATTATTTCTAGGAGTTTTTTAGTTGATTCTCTAGGGTTCTTTAAGAATACAATCATATCATCTACAAAGAGTGATAATTTGGTTTCCTCATTACATACTCTTATTCCATTAATCTCTTCTTTTATAGTCAATGCTAACATTTATAATACAATATTGAATAGTAATGGTGATAGGGAGCAGCCTTATTTCATTCCTGATCTTATTGGGGGATGGTTCTGGTTTATCATCATTACATATGATGCTCCTTCCTTCCTTCCTTCCTTCCTTCCTTCCTTCCTTCCTTCCTTCCTTCCTTCCTTCCTTCCTTCCTTCCTTCCTTCCTTCCTTCCTTCCTTCCTTCCTTCCTTCCTTCCTTCCTTCCTTCCTTCCTTCCTTCCTTCCTTCCTTCCTTCCTTCCTTCCTTCCTTCCTTCCTTCCTTCCTTCCTTCCTTCCTTCCTTCCTTCCTTCCTTCCTTCTTCTCCTTATTTCATTCTTCCCTCCCTACTTTCTTCCTTTTTCTTCTTTTTTTTCCCAAGTCTCATTGTGTGAAATGACTAAAACTGAAAGGTTTTACTTGATAAAACATGTGTAATTCATATCTGATCACTTTCTGTCTTAAAAAGAGGGGAAGTTAAGAGAGTGGGAAGGTTTGGAACTCAACTTCTTTTTTTTTTTTTTTAAAGCAAATGTCAAATATAATGTACACATGTAATTGTGGAATAACCTAAAATATTATTTGAAAAAGAGATCATTTGCAATTCAAGAGGTCAGACAGGGAATGATGAGATCAAAAGCCACTTTTCAGAGGGTTTTCAAATCAACTGAGAGGAAAAGCCGTGGCAGCACTGATTTATTTATATATTTTTAAATTTTATTATATTTTTTATTATAAAAGCACAACCTTTTATAAGTTCAGTTGAGAAGAGGCAGTAAGATTTAAGATTATAATAGTGTGGATGATGACGTCTCATGTAGAGATTTTTTGTTTGTGTTTAGGATGTGGGAGAT
The DNA here is from genome assembly GCF_048593235.1 of Sminthopsis crassicaudata. NCBI lineage: Eukaryota > Metazoa > Chordata > Mammalia > Dasyuromorphia > Dasyuridae > Sminthopsis > Sminthopsis crassicaudata. Next base: position 313,416,989 of record NC_133621.1, on the reverse strand, counting down.
GAGTGTTTTTATAGGAGGCAGGGATAGAGCCAGCACTGGAGAGATGGAAAATTAGAGTGAGGATGACAGAGGAGTATCCTTCTGAAACCAGGAAAAGATGGATTTGAGAATCCACATACAGTTTGGCCAGAAGAGGGCAGCAATTTCCTGATGAGAGACTTAGGTGAGGCAAAAGTTGGGAGGGAGATGTTTGAATGATGTGAGATAAGGAGAAGGAAAAAAGAGGGAGTTTTCCTTGAATGATTTCATTTGAGGAAAAATGTTTGAAAAAACTTTTTCAGTTATTTAAGAGTTCATGAATATGGAAGCAGACTACTTGTATGTATGGGGAAACCTAAGGTATGATGACCATCTATCTCAGTTCTGGTGGAATGGAGGAGTAGGTAACAAGAAAGTGAAGGTATTCAAAAGAATCACCATATTTGGAGAATCTCATCATCATATACATACCAGAAGACGATTCAGGGAAGATGGCAGGAAAGAAGAGGTCAGAAACTTTCAGTCCTCCAAATTTTCACCCTAAAAAGGACAGAACATTACCTTAGAGCAGCAGAATTTAAACATGGAATAAATCTGTTGTCCTCCTAAGACAATTAGAGAAGACTCCAGGAAAGACCCAACCTCCACAGATGAAGGTTTGCCCCTGAGTGAAGTGCAAACACTTGCAAACACACTGCAGAATCAAGCAACACCAAATGCTGGGGGCAGTTGGGGGATGAGAAGCATCCTCAGCCTTAGAAACTTCCCTTTTGCAGTCAGTCTGGGAGTTTGATGGTTGAATAGCAGAAGATTAAAGGACCTTCTCTTTCTAAAGGATGCAAATCACGGCATGCTGAGCAGATGCATCCCAACTGTGGCTGCAGGGAGAAGAAGCCAGCACACACCTGGTGAGTACAGTGGCAAGGGGCAGGGACCTTTCTGACTACAGGCACTTGAAAGAAGAATAGAATCCCTGGTTTCATTGCTGGGGGAAATAGAAGACATATATATATATATATATATATATATATATATATATATATATATATATATGTATATATATATATATACACACACACACACACACACACACACACACACACATATATACATATATATGTATATATATATACATGTGTGTGTGTATATGTATATGTTTATATATAGTTTACCAGAGGAGCTAAAGGGAGCAAGATCATTTGCAGAATGATATAACTGTAAGGTTCTACTTCTGGCTTAGGTGTGAAGAGGAGAGCCTCAGAACGGGCCCCAAGATAGACCTCAGAAAATATAGGAATATATATACAGAGAGAAATAGACAGAAAGAGAGAGTCAGAGACAGAGGAAGGGAGGGAGGAAGCATCTGAGACTTGGGGAATCATTCCTCATCCCTCAAGACCAAAAACTGACTACATGAAGAGCTGCTAAAAACTAAATAATACAAACAAAAAGATGAGTGATTATGTACAAAGGAGAAATAACCCAACCATGGATGGAGATCTGGGATCATACTCAGAGGAAGATGAAGCTAAATGCTACTAATAGAGCTAAAAAACTGCTTTCAAAGAGAAAAACCAAATGGTCCCAGGCACAAAGAGCTCTTGGAAGAACTTTAAAAATCAAAATCAAATATGACAGTTAAAAGAAAGATTAGGGGAAAAATAAGAACAATCCATAAAAATCAGGAAAATTATGAAAAGTCAACCAATTGGAAATAGAGAAAAATAGAAGAAAATAATTCCTTGAAAACCAGAATCAAGTAAGGAGGAGTTATGACATTTTAAGATGCCAAGAAATCATAAAATAAAATCAAAAGAATAAAAATATTGAATAGATACTGAATCATCTACTCAGCAAAACAGACAATCTGGAGAAGAGATTGAGGAGGAATAATATAAGAATAGTCAAAATATCAATAAATTTGAATTTTACAAAAGTAGACTTGATACAACATTACAAGAAATTATCAAGGAAAATTGCCCTGAACTTCAAGAACTAGAAGGCAAAATGGAAATAGAAAAAAAATTCTATTAATCTACTAAGCTGAAAGAAATTCCAGGAGTAAAATTTACAGGAATTTCAAAGCCAAGTTTGAAAACTCTCAGGATAAGGAGAAAAGATTGGAAGCAACAATTAAAAAAAATTAACATGGACCTGCAATAAGGATTACCCAAGGCGTATCAGCTACTATCTTGATGAATAGAACATCTGGGAATGCTATTTTTCATAGAGCAAAAGAGCTGAAATTGCAGTCTAAGGTAATTTTTCCAGCAAAGTTAACTAAGTTATTGAATGGGGAAAAAAAAGAACATTTAATGAACTCAAAGACTTTCAGATTTTTGTGACAAAATCCCCAGAACACAAGGGAAAATCTGATATACAACATCCAAGAAACAATAAGGTAAATATTAAAGACCAATTATAAGGGATTCAGTGTAATCACTTGTTAACATTGTATATTTGAAAATATTAGCAGTATTCTTATGACTGTTATTATTTGGGTAGTTTGAGAGAAATGTGTTGGTTGAACTGAGTATGATGTGTTGATTCTAAAGAAATAAAAATGTAGAGAGAGGTAAAATATCCTATAAATAAGGCATGAAAGGAAAAATTGATACAGAAGAAATTAGTGGGGAGTGAACTTTACTGACATTGGCCATGGGCTAAAGAGGGAAGAACATATATTCAGAAAGGTGTAAAAGTCTTCTAAATTCAGAAAGAAATAGGAGGACAGGGACATATAGTGGGAGGAGAGCATAAGGGAGGAATCCTCAGAAGGGTGGGTAGATTAAAGAACAGGAAAGCAAAGAATCAGGTAGAAGTAAAATAGTGGAGTGAGGCTAATAGGACAGAATAATAGTGAGGAATAACAGGGAAATGAAAATACAAAGTAAATAATTATAGCTTAAAATGTAAATGAAATGTGTTTACTGATAAAATAAAATTAGATAACAGATAAAAATCTGAAGTCAACAATGAATTGCTTTAAGGAAACCTAGAAATGAGAGATACTCACAAAGATAATATTAAGGGCAGGAGTAGAATTTATCTAAAAAGTAGGGATAGTAATCATGATGTAAGACAAAGTTAAAGTTAAGATAGATTTAATCAAAAGTAAAAAACAAAGAAGCTACACTGTGTATCAGTAATGTTAATATTGTTTCAGGCCCTTTAAAATATCTAGACAAGTATAAAATTATGAGCTTATGCCTGCCAACAGGGACTATAGGAACAGAAGCACAAAATCAGATCAAAATAATTGAAATATTTATTGTCCATATGAAGACAGTATAATTTTTAAAGTGACAATGTTACCTAATATTCAATACCATCCCAATTACATTGCTAAAATTATTTTATTGAGTTGGAAAATTAATTAAAAACTTCTTTTGGAAGAATAAAAGATCAGGAACTTCAGAGAAGCTGAGCAAAAAGACATAAAGGAAGTAGATTCAGTAGTATCAGACCATAAACTATATTATTAGGTGAAACTATGAAGTGTAAAAAGAACAATTTCTTTTTTTTTTTCCCTGAGGCTGGGGTTAAGTGACTTGCCCAGGGTCACACAGCTAGGACAGGTTAAGTGTCTGAGACCAGATTTGAACTTGGGTCCTCCTGAATTCAAGGCTGGTGCTCTATCCACTGCGCCACCTAGCTGCCCCCTAAAAAGAACAATTTCAATTATTTTAAATTAAAAATTTATTACATAAATAAAAGCCAAGAATAGAAACCATGCAGAAAATTGAGATAAAAACTTTCAGAGACAATATCTCATGATGTGAGTGGGTTCAAATATTGCTGTAGTATAGGGAAGGATGATCTAGTTGATTTAGAGAAACATTGAAGGATTTGAACTTTTTAATTAAGATGCTTTTTGCCTTCAGAGAAGGATAGAAGAAAATAAACATAGTATAGTCTTATAAATATGTGTATGAGTATATGTTTGTATGTTTATAAAAATCTGTATGTGTTTGTGTATCCACACTTAATTATAGCCTTCTTTAAGGCAGTGGGGTGAAGAAAGGGGAAAATAATGTGAAAAAAAATGAACAGCAAAAAATAAAATAAAACTGACAAAGCAGCAAAGAAAAGCTGGGCAACTTTGAAAACAATACACGTATTTATTATATAGATTTTCCTGAAATGGACATTTATTGTTTCATGTTGAAACTTATCTTGGGGTCTTCTATGTATTAAAAGAAATTCAAATGTAGTCTGATTAAGATTGGTCTTTAACCTGGGAATAGCCAGAACTGCATAAAGTAGGCCAGAGAAGACAGGGCTAGTGCTTTAATTATTTGCTTTCATTGTTGAGAATTGATCTGCAGATTTTTTGAGTTCTCTTGAAGAGATTTCCTTTTGCTGGAATGAAAGTACATTTTGTAGACATTCAGTGACAAGGGAGGGGGAAGTTGAATTACAATACAGTCATGTTCAGGGCCTGAGTGGTTTCCCATGACAAGCCAGAGGATGCAGAACAGTATGGGTGTTCTTGAGTCCTATGGAAACAGTTCTTAAGTAATTGTTTCAAATCCTGCTGGTCATTACTTGGTGGGACACAGGAACAGAATTCCATGGTTTTAGGAGGTTCTGCATTCTTGTATTCACTTCTCTTAACATACACAGGAAAGCTTTGCCAAGAATTGATCATTTCAAGGTGCATTGAGATATTCTGTCCACAGTCAGAATCTGCAAGAGAAGTAGTAGTTTTGAAAAATCTAAATGGTTAATATATTCATTGCACACATCCTATCCAATAATAGGGAAATCCTAAATCCCTTTACAAAGGCAATTTTTCCCTTTTCTCATTTTGCATTTCAGTTTCAATTTTTAAAAATTTACGAAAAATAGATATATGAACACAAACATTGAAGAGAAGAGACTGTGAGTGAGGTACAGAGAGTTGATAAATAACAGTGATGAATTTTGTTTGCATGAACATGAAGAAGAGATTGTTTATCGATGGTAGTGGAGGAAGATGCTACAGTGATAATGAGAGCCATGGTGTAGTATGATTGCTCTACTAGGCCCAGTGAGTATGAATGGAGCATTATAATAGGAAGGGAGGATTAGAGAAAGTGAAATCAGTCCTGGAAGGGATGGGGGCAAGAAGGTTTTCTGAAGAGGAGAGAATCAGGTCTCAATAAGCATCAGCAGAAGCAGGGAGCAAGGAAGCAAAAGATTATGGATGAAAGCACTCTTGTTAAGTATGGAGCAGAAATTTCAGAAATGGCAGTGGCAGATAGATCTGTCATGGCATAGATGTAGCATATTGGGGCAGGAGATGAATAGAAGGGAGAGACATATAGTGGGGGATGGGAATGAGTGTTTTTACTAGACATGCTTAGTTCAAAACAGATCAGTTATTCAAGCTTAATACTAGAAAAGAAGTCCTTTGGGCCTGCAAATATGCAAGAAAGTGAAAATAACTGGAAAAAGGACCCAGGAGGATTTAATTTACTTATTCAGCTGAATAACACATATATCTATGTACACATAATGAATAGCATATTGAACCTAGGCTCAGGAAGATGTAAATTAAATTCTGCCTGAGACCCTTATGAACTAAGGGACTCTGGCAAATCACTTAACTTCTATCTGCTTCAGCTTTCTCATATGAAAAATGGGGAGAATAACTCTATCTCCTCAGATATTAGTTATGTGAGAATAAACCAATCAATTACTCTCTGCCTCAGCTTGTAAAATGGGAATAATTATACCCCATTCTCCCAGGACTTTGCAAACCCTAAAATGAGATGCAATATGGCATGTAACAATGGACATGGAAGAAGAGCTTCCTTAATCATTGATTCCACTGGGGTATTGAAGAGAGAGAAAGGTCAACGATTAGTCTGAAGTTATGGTCCTTTACAAAAGAGACGTTAGTGGTTCTACCAATAGAAATAAGAAAGCTCAGAGAAGAAGCAATGTTTGGTAGAAATGAATTACTGGAAGGATAGTCAGATGCAGCAAAGAACTGAAAATGCAGAACTATATCATGGGTAACATTGGGCTTGGCATAGGAATTTAGGAATCAAAGAAGGGCAACATGAGACAATGTTTAGATGCAAAAGAGAGGTGAGATCTCAAGAGAAGAGCTGAGGGACAAGGCACACATTGGGTGCTATGGAAATGCTTTCTATTTCTCATCATCATAATGTCTGCAATATAAAGAGGGAGAGAAAGAAGAGATTCTGGCGGCAAGTCCTTAGAGTATGTGACCTGAGAAGCAGGATGAGAATATTTACATGGAATCCAAGGGAGAAGATGGCAAGAGGGCTGTACCAAGATCAAAGGGATATTGATTAAAAAGAAGCCTTTTTTTTTAAGGAAAAAGGAATATTTTTAGTAACCTTGGTTAAAAACATCAGTCAATGCCATTTAATTTAACAAAGATATATTAAGGGAACAGCTTTTGCAGCTAGAAGAAACAGTGGATGGAGTGCTAGGTCTGGAGTCAGGAAGGCTGTGTTCAAATTTTGCTTCTTTAGTTTTCTAATTGTGTGACCCTAGGAAAGTCACTTTTTCTGTTTCAATTTTCTCAGTGAGAAAATGAGGACTCCTTTGTCCCCACCTGCCAGAAATTAATTCAGATGCTCTCTCCTTCAGGAAGCGTTCCTTTATTCCTCTTAGATGTGAGTGCTGTCTTCCTCATCAAATATCTTCATTTTTACATGTCTGAATATTCTCTATCTTACATTTAGATGAAAATTTCCCTTAATAATAATTATAAACAGCACCTATTCCGTGCCTTCTAGAAATGGGGGATGTTTGTGAGTGTATTGAGTGAAAACATGGAGACAGGAGATGAAATGCTGATCTAGTAGTCCAGGCTGGCTAGAACACAGAGAGGACAAAGTAGAATATTGGAGAATCACAATGGAAAAGTAGATTGAAACCAAGTTCAGAGAGCCTTATATCCCAGGCTCAGAAATTGTATTCCTGGAGGCAATGAGATTTTCATATCTAAGTCTTAGGAAAGTTCTTTTGGCAGCTGTGTGGATTGGAAAGAAGAGAGACCAGAATCAAAATAACCAATTAGCAAGTCATTGTAGCAGGTAAGGATCAGAATGACCAGGGCCTGCAAAGGGTTGGTGACTATGTGAATGAGAAGAGGGTGGAAGTAAGAGACCTTGAAAGTTGAATTGATAGGAGCTAGAAACTTATTAGAGATGGGTAGGAAGAGGAAAAGTAGGAGGTAGGCAAAATATAAGACTAGGGACCTAGAAGAATGATCATTCCCTCCACAGAAAGAGGAAAGTTTGGAAGGAGATTTGAATGAGAAAGGAGCTATGATAAATTTCCCTCAGGAAATAACCAATCTCACACTTAATATGGATGTCCAAGTGGAGGAGTCCAATGGTCAGTTGTTAGAATGACATTGGAGTTCACAAAAATTAGCAGACTCTTTGTATAGATTTGATGATCATCTATATAGAAGAAATAATTGAACTCATAGGAATATAGCAAGGGAGCAAGTATTGAGAAGACAGGTAAGCTGGCCCAAGATTGAGGATATGAGGAAACCTCCACTTAAGCAGATAGATTGTGAGTCACAGAAAGGAACTAACTGACAGAGAGAGAGCAGACAGATAGAACCAGAGAAGGTGAGCATCATGAAAACCAATGGATTGAAGAAGCTTTACAGTGTAAGCATCTAGAAAGAGGTCAAGGGAACAGAGATGGAGATGAGGTCATTTGATTCAGCAGATACATGACCATTAATGACAACAAAATCAGTGAAAAGTGAGAGTTCTACCTGGCTATAAAGTCTCTGGGTACACATGTGGAAATGGGTTAACCTCAACCATAGTGCTGTCATCTAAAAGTTAATATGGCTCATTACCCTCTGGGATACAGGATGATTGATTTATCAGCCAATGAAACTTCCTCCAAACGTTTGTTAAAATATAGGGAATGTTGTTTTGTGTCAATGGAGAAAGTGCTAATCTTGAAAAAAATCATCACAAATCTGAACCATTAAATGTTACAACTTTATACCTAAAATTAATTTATAGGTTTTCTCACATCACTAAGACTGCTCTGTTCTCCCATTTGTGTCTTCATCTTATTCATTTATAAAACTTTGAATCTTGATATGCCTTAATAAGAATTTCAGCTTTATAAAAATGGAATTGTCAGTAAAAGGTGATTCTCTTCCAGATCTGAATCTGACTAATACAGAGGAACTGGTTGCTAGAGTAGAAATTCTTGGAACATTATGAAGAAGTAATCACTTATCTTTAGAACAGAAGTTCATAACTTCTTTTTGATCTATATGGGGCCTTTGACAATCTGGTGAAATCAATGGATCGATCCCTTGCCCAAGCAATATTTTTTTCCAAAGAATGATTTTTAAATAGACAACACAGATTAGTTTTCAAATAAAACCAATTATATTGGATTACTATACTTAAAATATAAAATAAATTCAAGTTCATGACCCCAAGTAAAGTCCATGATACAGGAGTATAGAGCCAGGCAGAGTTAGATATGTAGATTAGAAAAGGGGTGATCAAGTTTGAAAGTGTTCCAAGAAGGATATGCCATGGTGTAAATATCTACAAAGGTTGCCAGCTAAGGAGAAATGGGAAAATTTCAAAACTTAAATTGTGAACACATAAGTAGAAAAACGACTTTTATCAAAAACAAAAATGGAATTTGTCTGAGGAGATGGGTGTTCCTATTGTGTTTGTGTTATTGATCTGGAAGCCTAATGAGGTCCTTCCCACTCTGACATTTTGCAGTTTTGTGAAAAAATCACCAAATAGATTACATTTTTATGATACAGATATCAAAAAATGGAAGCCATGGCAGGTAACAAAAGTGAATATAATAGTGTGTCATCGTCCTATAGTATTAATGCCAAGGATGTTAAACCCAGAAAAAACTAAAGCACTGATTGAAGCTAAAAACAATAAAATAATTGGCCTTTTGAACTCTGTATTGAGGAAAGAGGACTCTCAAAGGTAAAGGTATTGTTGGGGTGTGGGGGAGTGGGGATCTTTGGCAAAAGAAAGAATCCATTTTGATATTTCTCTCTGCCAAGGAGAATGGATAAGACAAAAACATGCAAGAGAGAGTTGGTACTTGAGGATTGTAAAATATCAAGTTGTTGTCACTTGTCCCAGTGAATCAGCAATCTTCTTGGGTTCTGAAAGAACTAGAGGGTGTGATTGCTGAATCACCTACAGCTGTCTCAGAAACGATAGAGGATTTGGAGCAAAGGAAGGAAAAAGGTAAATGACTCAAATCCCCACATTGTAAACCAGAGGGCTTGGTTTCCCTTTCTGACAAAATTCCAGAATGTAGCATTGAAGGAAGTGGTGCTGCCCTGTGAGCTATCCTACTTTGGACTGCCTGCTCAGTCAGGACGATGTTTCTGCAGAAAGCATTTACTACAATTTTTGCAAGGCATTTCATTTCAAAAAGTACCTCATAGCATTCTCTAAGTGGATAGTAAGATCAGGATTCATCCGTGTATTGTGGCAACCAAACCAATCTAATATATTCTTGGGCTATCCTAAGATCGTTGGATTATAAATTCAGAAAAGGAAGCTACCTCAAAGGTCATTAAATCCATACCTATTGTTTTACTAATGAAAAAAACTAGAGGAACTCATCTAATTAGTAAGTATAGGAGGCAAGATTTTAATCCATGTCTTCATAGTTCCAAATGCAGCATTTCACCTTTTCTTTCTTCTTTTCTTTAAATTTTTTAAAAATTATTTTATTTATTGTTATTATAGCTTTTTTATTTACAAAACATATGCCTGGGTATTTTTTTCAACATTGATCCTTGCAAAACTTTTTGTTTCAAATTTTCCCTTTTTTCCCCTCACTACCTCCAATAGATGACAATCAATGTTTTCAAATTTTCCATCTTCTAGAGGACAGAAAAGGAAGAAATTGAGTTTAAGGTCCTCAGTACTACAATCTAAACAGCTACATAAAAACTGTGTGGGTCAGGAAATGCAATTTTCATTGTTTTTACCCAGACTATGTTAAATCCATGTTAAATATGTTAAAATATATGTTAAATTCAGTATATATATAATATATGTATATATATATATATACATACATACACACACACACATATATATATATACACACATACATACATATTTATACAGTTATCATGCTGCACAAGAAAAATCAGGTCAAGAATAAAAAAAAACCTGAGAAGTAAAATAAAAATGCAAGCAAACAATAACAGAAAGAGTGAAAAGGCTATGTTGTGGTCCATACTCAGTTCCCATAGTCCTTTCTCTGGGTGTAGATGGCTCTCTTCATTATTGAACAATTGTAACTGGTTTGAATCATCTCATTGTTGAAGAGAGCCACGTCCATCACAATTGATCATGGTGTCATCTTGTTGTTGCTGTGTATAATGATCTCCTGATCCTGCTCATTTCACTTAACATCAGTTCATGTAAGTCTCTCCAGGCCTCTCTGAAATCATCCTGGTGTTCATTTCTTACAGAACAATAATATTCCATAACATTCATACATAATTTATTCAGCCATTCTCCAATTGATGGGCATCCATTCAGTTTCCATTTTCTAGCTACCACAAAGAGGGTTGCCACAAACATTTTTGCACACATGGGCTCCTTTCCTTCCTCTAAGATCCCTTTGGGATATAAGCCCAGTAGTAACACTGCTGGATCAAAGGGTATGCACAGTTTGATAACTTTTTGAGCTTAGATCCACATTGCTCTCCAGAATGGTTGAATCCATTCACAGTTCCACCAACAATGTGTCAGTGTCCCAGTTTTCCCACATCCCTTCCAACATTCATCATTATCTTTTCCTGTAATCTTACCCAATCTGAGGTATGTATAATGGTATCTCAGAGTTGTCTTAATTTGCATTTTTCTGATTAATAGTGATTTGGAGCACCTTTTCATAGGACTAAAAAGAGTTTTAATTTCTTTATCTGAGAATTGTCTGTTCATGTCTTTGAGTGTTTATCAGTTGGAGAATGGCTTGATTTCTTATACATTTGAGTCAATTATGTATATAGTTTGGAAATAAGGCCTTTATCAGAATCTTTGGAAGTAAAAAATGTTTTCCCAATTTATTGCTTGTCCGCGTTAATTTTGTTTGTACAAAATCTTTCTTCCCACTTCTCAAGAGAGAGAAATCTCAGAATAAGGGGGTTATATTCTCTCTTTATTATGCTGGTCAGACCATAGTGAAATATTATGTTGGGTTCTGGACACCATAGATTAAGGAGGAAATGGAGAAATTGGAGAATGTCTGGAAGAGGAAATAAGAATAGGGAATAGGGAATAGGTTTTAAAGTCCATAAATCAATTGAAGAAGCTGGAAGTGTTTAGGCTGGAGAAGATCAAGAGGGAAATGATAATCATCTTAAATTATTAGAAAGTTTGGTGTGAGAGAGAGACCTATGTTCCTCTATTAGGTTAATGAGGCCAGAAGCAGAAGCAATGGGTTCTTTTTTTTCTCTTTTTAAAAAAAATTTATAATTATAATAATTTTTTTGACAGCACATATGCATGGGTAATTTTCTTTTTTACAGCATTATGCCTTGTACTCACTTCTTTTCCAAATTTTCCCCTCCCTCCCTCTACCCCTTCCCCTAGATGACAGGCAATCCCATACATGTTAAATGTGTTACATTATATCCTAGATACAATATATGTGTGTAAAACCGAATTTCTTGTTGCACAGTAAGAATTGGATTCAGAAGGTAAAAGTAATCTGGGTAGAAAGACAATAGTGCAAACAGTTTACACTCAATTCAGTGGGTTCTCTTTTAAAGAAACAAATTTAAATTTGATGCTAAGAAAAACTTTCTACAATAGATTTATTCATTCCACAGTAGAATAGAAGGAGTCTCATAATGGTGGATTCCTCCTTATTAGAGATCTTTAATCAAAAGCTCATATGATCCTTTTGCCATGTATGTTATAGTGAGGATTCATTTCAGGTATATGTTGGGCTTGATGTCTACCAAGGTGTCTCCCACCTTTAAAATTTTGTGACTGTGTAATATTTAGCTATATATATTTCTGTATCCATATAACCAATATCTGTAATTTTTAAGATACATTTGTATATCCACAGGTAATCAAGCATGCATATAGATCTAGCTTTATCATCTCTCAGTCTGTTTATATATCACACCTAAGTTTATATTTATACACTCACATTTACACAAATACACCCCTAAATAGCCTGGGTAAAAACAATGAAAATTGCATTTCCTGACCCATACAGTCTTTATGTAGATGTTTAGATGGTAGTACTGAGGACCTTAAACTCGATTTCTTCCTTTTCTGTCTTCTAGAAGATGGAAAATTTGAAAATAGGAGCTTACACATTAAAAATACATCCATTCCTAAGAGCAGAGGAGACAAAATGAGGGACCTGGATAATTATCCAAGCTCTTGGTTCCTCAGTCCCTTGGGCACCACAGATAGGTCCTTGGAGTGCCAAGGGACCAGAAAAGACTGGGTGGGATGAAAAACCTGGGGGATACAGATGTTTAGAGAGTCTGAACACTTGAATGGGCACATGAGCTCATCAGATAGTCCTTCTATGGTACTGATTACAAATCAAAGTGCTGTCTTACTCTCTATAGTTATGGTCCATGTCATTCTGTAAGGGTCTTCCTCAGTGCCCTGAAGACCTTCTTCTGAGCCCTTCCATCAAAGATAGTTGTGAGGACAAAATGTGATAATATATCAAAAGCTTAATGCTCTATATAAATAATTTTATTGGCATTATTATTGGCACCATTGTTATTTTTATTATTATTATTCATTTCTTATTTCTTGTTCTCACTACATTTTGCTTTTCTGGGCAATCATATTTGCCTTTAAAGACATACAAGATCATAAAAAGTAGTGAATAGAGGTCTGGACTTGGAGTCCAGAAAGTTCAGATATCATCTCTGATATTTACTTACTGGCTGATCTCAGATTGTCTCTGATTTTTGCAGAATACTTCATTTTCTTCATATATTACGTATTTCATGGAGTTGTTATAAAGATCAAATTAGATAAATAATGTAAAATTGTTTCTAAACTTTATAACTCTCTGGAAATGCCAGATATTATTAGGATTACCTCCCTGTCTCAATTATCCTGGTTAATTTATTGCACTTTACCTTTGTGTCCACTGTGAGTCTTTCCATTATCCTTTAGATCAATTGCATCCTTATTCTTTAGAAATTTGTCTGTGTTTTAATTTTTTTTGTAGCCATATGACATCATCATGAAAATGTCAATGTTAAATAAAGATCACGTGTGCTATGTGAATTGTAGTTGCTTCAGTTGCTACAAAACTTTGTAACTCCATTTGGGGTTTTCTTGGCTAAGTTGCTGGGGTGTTTTGCCATATCCTTTCCCAATAAATTTTATAGATGAGGAAACTGAGGTATATGGGGTAAAGTGGCCTGCCCAGGTTTACATAGTAGGAAGGGTCTGAGGACATATTTGAATTCAGGAAGAGCAGTCTTCTTGACTCCAGGACTGGCATTCCATGCTTTAGGGCATACCCTAGCTTCCCATGTGTCATGTTGCTAAAATGTGAACATTATGGGTCCATGGAGACATTGTCTCTAACAAGGTATCTTGGGAATACATCTTAAACTCAATAGGGAGGAGGTGTGTTTATATAGTAGTTGTTGAGTTAACTTCTCTTTTTTTTTTTAATGACCCTGAATTCAGTTGGCAATCATCCAACTTGTCTCAAATCAAAGTCTCAAAGTTCTTTTAGAACTTGTTACTTTAAGTTTTTTAAAATAATAACTTTTCACTTTCACTATATATCAAGATAGATTTCAACATTCACCTTTGCAACACTTTGTGTTCTAAATTTTTTTCTTCCTCCCTTCCCCCATCTCTCTCTAAAAGAGCAAAGATAAGGCAGTGGTTATCTCCTAAAAGAGGATATACTCTTTAATCTTTGGTTGGGACTTATCACTATTGAAACTAAAAAGAAGACTCTTTTGGGGTCTTAGATTTTGAAACATTTTATACAACCCAAACTTTCTACATTTGGCTGAGTGAGCAGCTCTATTCAGTTTACAGAATCCCAATCCCCTGCACCTGGATGATTGGGCAACTACATCTTCTTTTTCTGTTCCCAAACAAAGGCCCTGCTGGAGCCTGTTCCACAACAATCATTAACAGAATCCACCAATCACTTTTTGAAAAAGATCCCATCATGAAAACTACAAGCAATGCTGTAGTTAAATTCCAGTGTTATCAGGTCGAGGAGCAAATATTGTAGGCAGCCAGAAAAAATCAATTCAAATATTGAGGAACCACAATCAGAAATAGCCAGGATCTAACAGTTTCCACTTTAGAGAATCAGAGAGCCTTGGAATATGCCATTCAGAAGGCAAAGGGACTTGGATTACAACGAAGAACCAACTATTCAGCATAATTTAGCATTATCTTTCTGGAAAAAGATGAACTTTTATTGAATTAGAGGTTTTCCAATAATTTTTCAAAGAGAAGACTCTTTGGTCTGCAAATTCAAGACTCCAGAGAAGGATAAAATGGTAAACAAGAAAAAATATGTTATTTAGCCCTACACTGGAAAATGATAGTCATGCTTCTTGAGAACTTTATCTTTCTTTTTTTTTAATATATATTTTTTTAAATTTTAATTTTATTTTATAATTATAACATTTTTTTGACAGTACATATGCATGGGTAATTTTTTACAACATTATCCCTTGCACTTACTTCTATTCAGATTTTTTCCCTTCCTCCTCCAACCCCCTCCCCCAGATGGCAAGCAGTCTTATATATGTTAAATATATTACAGTATATTCTAGATACAATATATGTGTGTAGAACTGAATTTTTTTGTTGCACAGGAAGAATTGGATTCAGAAGGTAAAAATAACAGTTTACATTCATTTCCCAGTGTGAGAACTTTATCTTTCATAGGGCACTTAGAGGGATTATTCTTAGACAGAGCAGGTGGATATAAATTGACTTGCCATAAGTTAATGTGATGGCCAAAAAAAAAAAAAAGAAAGAAAGAAATTAAGAAGAGGAAAAGGGATTATATTGGAAGAAGAAGAAAGGGGAGAATAAACAGAGGAAGAACTGATAGAATGTAGAAAGGGGGCAGAATGAGGGAGTGGGAATCAAAAGGGAAAAGCTGAAAGGAGAGAGAAATATTAATGGGGGAAAATAGTATGGAAGGAAAAAGAGATTTAGTAATCATTACTGTGAATGCAAAAAGGATGAACTCTCCCACAACATGGAAGCAAATTTCAGCATTGTTAAAAACCTAGAATATTGCAAAACATTGATTACAAGAAACACTTTTGGAGCAGAGAGATATCTACAGAATAAAGGGAAAAGACTAGAGCAGAATTCATTCAGCTGAAGCAAAAACAGCAAAGTTGTTGTAAAAACAAAACCAATGTAGCCAGTGGAGGGAAGAAGAAAAATGGGGAAACATTCTTACAGGCTGTGTTTCTGAGAAAGTCCTTGTATACAGAGAACTGAATCAAATTTCTAAGAATACAAGTCATTCTCCAATTGATAAATGGTCAAAGGATATAATATAAATAGACAGTTTGTAGATGAAGAAATTAAAACCACCTATAATCATATAAAAATGTGCTAAATCATTATTGATTAGAAAAATTCAAATTACAAAGACTCTGAGGCACAACCTCAAGGCTCTCAGATAGAGTAAGATTACGGGAAAAGATAATGATAAATGTTGTAGGGGATGTGGGAAATCTGGGACATTAATGCCTCATTGCTACAGTTGTGAAACAACCCAACCATTCTGGAGAGTAATATGGAACCATGCCCAAAGAGCTGTAATACTTTGCTTACTCTTTGATTCAGCACAGTCACGACTGAGTCTACAAATGTTTGTAGCAGCTATTTTTATGTTGGCAAAGAATTGGAAACTGAATGGATGCCTAATTTAATTTTTTTTTATTATAACTTTGTATTTACAAGATATATGCATGGGTAATTTTTCAGCATTGACAATTGCAAAATCTTTTCTTCCAACTTTTCCCCTCCTTCCCCCACCCCTTCCCCCAGATGCAGGTTGACCAATACATATTAAATATGTTAAAGTATAAGTTAAATACAATAGATAAGTATACATGTCCAAACAGTTATTTTGCTGTGCAAAAAGAACCAGACTTTGAAAGAGTGTACAATTAACCTGTGAAGGAAATAAAAAATGCAGGGGGACAAAAATAGAGGCCTTCTATGTAAATGGTTAATACTCATTTCCCAGAATTCTTTCAGTAGGTGTAACTGGTTCAGTTCATTACTGCTCTATTGGAACTGATTTGGTTCATCTCATTGTTGAAGAGCCACACCCATCAGAACTGATCATCATATAGTGTTGTTGTTAAAATATATAATGATTTCCTGCTCCTGCTCATTTCACTCAGTATCAGTTCATGTAAGTCTCTCCAGGCCTTTCTGAAATCATCCTGCTGGTCATTTCTTACAGAATGATAATATTCCATAATGTTCATATACCACAATTTATTCAGCCATTCTCCAATTGATAGGCATCTACTCAGTTTCCAGTTTCTGGCCACTACAAAGGGGGCTACCACAAACATTCTTACACATACAGGTCCCTTTCCCTTCTTTAAGATCTCTTTGGGATATAAGCCTAGTAGTAACACTGCTGGATCAAAGGTATGCACAATTGGATGACTTTTTGAGCATAGTTTCAAATCACTTTCCAGAATGGCTGGATATATTCATAATTCCACCAAAAATGTATACTGATACCAGTTTTCCCACACCCCCTCCAATATTCCGCATTATTTTTCCCTGTCATTCTAGCCAATCTGACAGGTGTGTAGTGGTCTCTCAGACTTGTCTTAATTTGTATTTCTATGATTAATAATGATTTGAAGCATCTTTTCATATGGCTAGAAATAGTTTCAATTTCTTCGCCTGAGAATTGTCTGTTCATATCTTTTGATCATTTATCAATTGAAGAATGGCTTGATTTCTTATAAATAAGAGTCAATTCTCTATATATTTTGGAAATGAGGCCTTTATCAGAACTTTTGACTGTAAAAATGTTTTCCTGGTTTATTGCTTCCCTTCTAATCTTGTCTGCATTAGATTTGTTTGTACAAAAACTTTTCAATTTGGTATAATCAAAACTTTCTATTTTGTGATCAATAATGATCTCTAGTTCTTCTTTGGTCATAAATTCCTTCCTATTCCACATGTCTGAGAGATAAACTAGCCTATGTTCTTCTAATTTATTTATAATCTCTTTCTTTATGCCTAGGTTATGAACCTATTTTGACCTTATCTTGGTTTATGGTGTTAAGTATAGGTCAATGACTAGTTTCTGCCATACTAGTTCCCAATTTTCCCATCAGTTTTTGTCAAACAATGCGTTCTTATCCCAAAAGCTGGGGTCTTTGGGTTTGTCAAAGACTAAATTATTAAAGTTTTTGACTATTTTGTCCTTTGGATCTAACCTATTCCATTAATCAACTAGTCTATTCCTTAGCCAATACCAAATGGTTTTGGTAACCACTGCTTTATAATATAATTTTAGATCTGGCTCATCTAGGCCACCTTCATTTGATTTTTTTTTTCATTAGTTCCCTTGAAATTCTTGACCTTTTGGTTTTCCATATGAACTTTGTTGTTATTTTTTCTAGGTCATTAAAATAATTTTTGGGGAATCTGATTGGTATAGAGCTAAATAAATAGATGAGTTTAGGTAGTATTGTCGTCTTTATTATATTTGCTCGCCCTATCCAAGAGCATTTAATATTCTTCCAATTGGTAAGCTCTGACTTCATTTGTGGGGAAAGTGTTTTGTAGTTTTGATCATATAGTTCCTGATTATCCCTTGGCAGTTAGATGCCTAAATATTTTATACTGTCAGTATTATTTTAAATGGAATTTCTCTTTATGTCACTAACTGTTGGATTTTGTTAGTGATATATAAGAATGCTGATGATTTATGTGGGTTTATTTTGTATCCTGCAACTTTGCCAAAGATGTGGATTATTTCTAATAACTTTTAAAGAAAATCTCTGGGTTACTCTAAGTATAACACCAAATAGTGATAATTTCATTTCCTCATTACCTACTCTAATTCCTTTAATCTCTTTCTCAACTCTTATTGCCAAAGCTAGCATTTCTAATACAATATTGAATAGTAATGGTGATAGTGGGCAACCTTGTTTCATTCCTGATCTTATTGGGAATGGTTCTAGTTTATCCCCATTACATATGATGCTTATTGATGGTTTTAAGTGGACACTACTGATTATTTTAAGGAAAATTCCAT
Source organism: Sminthopsis crassicaudata (assembly GCF_048593235.1). Classification (NCBI taxonomy): domain Eukaryota; kingdom Metazoa; phylum Chordata; class Mammalia; order Dasyuromorphia; family Dasyuridae; genus Sminthopsis; species Sminthopsis crassicaudata. The sequence continues at coordinate 313,398,701 of NC_133621.1, read as the reverse complement.
TTATTCCTATACTCTCAAGTGTTTTTAATAGGAATGGATATTGGATTTTATCAAATACTTTTTCTGCATCTATTGAAATGATCATATGGTTTTTGTTAATTTGGTTATTGATATGGTCAGTTATACTAATAGTTTTCCTGATATTGAACCAGCCCTGCATTCCTGGTATAAATCCTACTTGGCCATGGTGTATTATCCTGGCAATGATTTTCTGTAGTCTTTTTGCTAATATCTTATTTAAAATTTTAGCATCAATATTCATTAGGGAGATTGGTCTATAATTTTCTTTCTCTGTTTTCAACCTATCTGGTTTAGGTATTAGTACCATGTCTGTGTCATAAAAGGAATTTGGTAGGACTCCTTCATTCCTTATTTTTTCAAATAGTTTATATAGCAATGGAGACAATTGTAATTTAAATGTTTGGTAGAATTCACATGTAAATCCATCTGATCTTGGGGATTTTTTATTAGGGAGTTGATTAATAACTTGTTCTATTTCTTTTACTGAAATGGGACTATTTACTTCCTCCTCTGTTAATCTGGGAAGCCTTTATTTTTGGAGGTAGTTATCCATTTCACTTAGGTTATCAAATCTATTGGCATAAAGTTGGGCAAAGTAACTCCTTATTATTGCTCTAATTTCCTCTTCATTGGTGGAAATTTTTCCCTTTTCATTTTTAAGACTAACAATTTGATTTTCCTCTTTCCTTTTTCTAATTAGGTTTACCAAAATTTATATATATTACTGGTTTTTTCATAAAACTAACTCTTAGTTTTATTTATTAATTCAATAGTTTTTTTTACTTTCAATATTATTAATTTCTCTTTTTATTTTAGCATTTCAAGTTTAGTATTTGATTGGAGGTTTTTACTTTGGTCTTTTTCTAGCTTTTTAAGTTGCAAGCCCAATTCATTGATCTTCTCTTTCTCTATTTTATTCAAGTAAGCCTCTAAGGATATAAAATGTCCCCTTATTACCGCTTTGGCTGCATCCCACACATTTTGGTATGATGTCTCATCATTGTCATTATCCTTGGGTGAAATTATTATGTTTATAATTTGCTGTTTCACTCAATCATTCTTTAAGATGAGATTATTTAGTTCCCAATTACTTTGTGGTCTATTTACCCCTAACTTTTTGTTGAATGTAGTTTTTATTGCATCATGATCTGAAAAGAAAGCATTTACTATTTCTGCCTTCCTGCATTTAATTTTGAGATCCTATCTCTTACTATATGGTCCATTTTTATATAGGATCCATGAACTGCTGAGAAAAAAGTATACTTTTTTCTGTCACAAATGGATGCCTATTAATTAGTGAATGGGTGAGTAACTTAGGTATATGAATGTAATGGAATATTGTTGTCTTGTAAGAAGTGATGATCAGGCTGATTTCAGAAAGCTTGGACTTAAATGAACTGCCTTTTTTTATATTGTAAGGATGCATTAAAAATGGAAAACATTGGAGTAGCTTAGAAACAAAATTTAAAGAGCTGCCAAACAGTGGACACTGAATGATAGAGTGAAATTTAGTACTTGTGTTCTTTAGAAGGACCAGATGGTGGAGGCATAAAAACCAGTCATTCTGTAAAAGATCTGTGGGTTTCATAGGATTGCAAGATCAATATGAGTCAACTTGGTGATGGAGTCAGAAGAGTTAATGCAATCTTAGGCTAGGTAAGAAGGGATCCCATTGGGCTCCATACTTTTACTCTCTTAGTTCTTTGTCTTTCTGGTCTTGTTTCTGACTTGTACTGCCCTTCAAATCCAAGCCCCCTCAACTGCTGCCTCGTGCTGTGATTTTCCTCAGTGCCTGGGGCCTCTAGGATCTGTATGGAATTGGCTCCAATTCTCTTGTTCCATGATTCTAGAACATCTCTCTGCGCCCATGAGAGTTCCTCCTGGAGCCTTCATTTTGTAGAGAATTAAAGGTCGACCTTAATATATGCTCCTCCTGGCTTCATTCCTGAGTTCTCCTAGGCTTCAAAGTCATGTCCCACGTAGTCAGGTTCTTTCATTCCCAACTCTCTCTGCTTTCCAATTTCCTTTCATGTGTAGTTTTCAATTAATTAATTAATTAATTAATTTTTTAAGAATATAAGTTCAGTGAAGACAGGGACTTTCTTTCTTTTTGCCCAGCAATTAGCACAGTGACTGGCACACAGAACATACTCAATAAATGCTCATTTCTTCTGTTCTTCTTTCTGAATGTTATGGTTTAAGAAAGATATGATAACCTGCAGAGTGTGTAAAGAAGGGAGTCCGGATGGTGAAGACTCTTCAATATTTCTGATGCAGGAATTTGGAGAGAAGACTTAAAGAAGAAAGTGCCATCCTTTCAGTAATGTGAACTTTTCAGAGTCTGCATTGGGAGTAAGAATTAGCCTTGTTCAAGTTGTCATGAGAGACTAGGACTAAGAGCAATAGAAGAAAATGCTAAGGATGTACATTTGAGATTAATGTGATGAAAATCAGCCTAACCTTAATGAATATCTCAAAGGAGTTTGGGTTCTTTCTCTACTTGTAGGTCTTTAAGTAGAGATCAAGTGACTATTTATCAAAGTACGCTGTAAGGGAAAACTTTTACATGTATAGGATGCAGTGTATGGTTAGTAAGGCCCTTTGCAATGTTCTAATTCAATAACATTATTGACCATTAGCTATGTATAGTTTTGGAGGAAGAGAGGTACATGGAGAGACAGAGAGAGAAAAGAAAGAGGGAGATACACACAAAGAAAGAGAGACAGAGAGGAAATGTCAGAGAGAAGAAGGAGAAAGAGAGAGAGAGAGAGAGAGAGAGAGAGAGAGAGAGAGAGAGAGAGAGAGAGAGAGAGAGAGAGAGAGACATAAAAAAGAAAGAGACAGGCTGAGAGAAAAAAAAAGAGGGAGTTAGAGAGCAACAGAGAGACAAAAAGAGAGGGGCAGTGAAGGGAGGAGAGGAAGAAACAAAGATGAGGGAGAGATAGAGATAGAGACAGAGAGAAACACAAAGAAAGAGAGACAGTGACAGAGAAAGATAGAGAGAAATAAAAGAGGGAGACAGTGTGAGAGAGAGGAGAGAGGGAGGCTAGGAAAGATGGAAGGAGGGAGGGAGAGAGAGACAGAGAGATTTGACTTAATTTTTTAGTCATGTCCAACTCTCTGTGGCCCCTTTTGGGGATTTCTTGGCAGAGATACTAGTGTGGTTTACCATTTCCATTTCCAATTCATTGTACAGATTGAGGAACTGAGGCAAACAGGTTGAAACAGACAATTAAGAACTGCAAGGATAGGCCACAATATCATTTTCCTGGAGGATCTGAGATGATACAAAGCTGCTGGCTCAATTCTTGTTATGCTGGGATGCTATCTGCATACAACCAATCTATTCTAATACTGAATATGAGAGTAAGGAAGTTGTTGTAGGGAGGATGCCAGAGGGATCTGACCTCTGAAATTCAGTCCTATAACCTAGATTGACCAGGATCCCAGGCCCCTTTGGAATCCTAGTTCCCCTTTGTCACTTAATCATAAAATGTTTTGAGCAATGTTCACCAGCTAGATCCTGGTCGATTTGGGTATTTCTGAATGGGATCAGAGTTAGGAACTGGGGTCAGTCAGGTGCTTTCTTTCCTGGATATCAAGAAGGAAGGGTCCTTCCTTGTGTGAGTGTAAGGAGGGGGGCTCCTTACAAGCTTCAATATTAAGCAGGAGAGCCATGCTTATGCCTGCCTATGAGAGCACAACAGGCTCTGGCTATTTGGCTGTCTCTGGAGATCAGAAGGAAGG